>NC_133332.1:229279841-229562341 GCF_042186555.1 Aquarana catesbeiana | reverse complement strand
ATTGTCACTAATAAGTCTGGCCTCATGCCCAACTGATAAAATATAATTGTTGGAATGTTTTTTAAAAAGTTGTGCAGGATGCAGCACGCTAGAATAATGTAATCCAGTTTGTATTCCGCCATGTTTATAGCTGTCTGAAACAGGCAGAACCGGCTGGCCAGAATCCCAAAAGCATTCTCCGCAACTCTTCTCGCTCTGGCCAGCCAGAAATTAAAAACCCTCCTCTCTGGGGTGAGGGTCCTTTGGGGGAATGGCCTCATGAGGTGCTTGCTCAGACTGAACGCTTCATCTGTTATGAAGACAAAGGGGAGTCCTTACACGTTATCCGCATCAGGTGACAATCCCAGGCCACCACTCTGGAGAACCTGGTAGAACTCCGTCTGGGCAAATACTCCTCCATCCGACATCCGGCCATTCTTCCTCACGTCCACATACAGAAAGTCATACTGTGCCGACACCACCGCCATTAAGACAATACTATGGAACCCCTTATAATTAAAATAGTATTACCCCAAATAGGGTGGTGGCACGATGTGGACGTGTTTCCCATCTATAGCCCCTCCACAGTTGGGAAAGTCCCAACGGGTGGCAAAATGGGATGCCACAGTCTGCCATTCCTGTGGCGTTGAAGGAAACTGGGGAATCAAACAAGAAACAAAAAATCAGTAATTTTGAAAACAACATTGCAAGAACATTACACTTAAAACATTATTGCCCAGCATCAGTATAACATTAATAATTTAAATATTATTTAATAAATAATATCTAAAGGCCCACTTATCAGATTGCTCACCCTCTCTGATGGCACATTGTTAAATTTTAGGGGGGGGGGGGTGTGAAATTATAAATCAAGTTTAAGGACACGCAGGGTTTGATTTACTAAAGGCTACAAGACTGTGCAGTTTGAAAAGTGCAGTTGTTGCACTCTGCAAGTGCAGTTGCTCCAGAGCCTAGTAAATGAGGTAAGGTAAAGGCTTCATGTTGCAAGGAGTACCCAATCACATGCAAGGGCAATTAATCCAAAAACTTTGTGGCTTGCACATGAGTGGATGATGGAAATCAGCAGAGCTTCTGCTCATTTACTAAAGCCCTGGAGCAAATGCACTTGCAGAGTGCAAATGCATTTTGCAAAGTGCAACATATATTTGCTTTCTGTAAATCAACACCACAGAACATTATACCAAACTATTAGGGGGGGAGGGGATTGTAAATCGAGTTAATGACACACACACTATTTGGATGAATTGTAGGGGGGGGGGGATTGTAAATCGAGTTAATGACACACACTATTTGGATGAATTGTAGGGGGGGAGGGGATTGTAAATCGAGTTAATGACACACACTATTTGGATGGATTTTAGGGGGGGGATTGTAAATCGAGTTAATGACACACACACTATTTGGATGAATTGTAGGGTGGGGATTGTAAATCAAGTTAATGACACACACACTATTTGGATGAATTGTAGGGGGGAGGGGATTGTAAATCGAGTTAATGACACACACACTATTTGGATGAATTGTAGGGGGGAGGGGATTGTAAATCGAGTTAATGACACACACACTATTTGGATGAATTGTAGGGGGGAGGGGATTGTAAATCGAGTTAATGACACACACACTATTTGGATGGATTTTAGGGGGGGGATTGTAAATCAAGTTCATGACACACACACTATTTGGATGGAGTTGGGGGGGAGGGGATTGTAAAATGAGTTAATGACACACACACTATTTGGATGGATTTTAGGGGAAGATAACTACAATGAAGCTGACAAAATACATTCAAAGTGAGTAGACTAGGTGGATATGGGCCCAGCATTGCATGCTGGGGAGGTTAGTGAAGGCAAATATGCATGCAGGACAAAAAAGAGCATTAAAAGATTACAGTATGCATGAGGACAAAAAGGTGACATTCACACTATATTGCAATGATGGTAAGTAGTGTTTGAGTAAAGAAATACATTACATTATCAAACATTAAATAAAATAACATGTGATGCTAATAAAGGATAACAATTCTTACCTTAATATAATCCTTCTGCAGGACCTGAATGATGGCAGAACAGGTCTCCGGGATAATGATCCCCAGAGCCTGGGGGGAGATGCCTGTCGAGAACTTAAGGTCCTGCAGGCTTCTCCCCATCGCCAAGTAACGCAACGTGGCGACTAGTCTCTGCTCCGGAGTGATGGCTTGCCTCATGCAGGTATCCTGCCTGCTGATATAAGGGGTGAGCAAAGCCAACAAACGGTCAAAAACGGGGTCCGTCATCCGGAGAAAGTTCCTGAAATCCTCAGGATTATTCTCACGGATCTCACGAAGCAATGGCATGTGACAGAATTGGTCACGCTGGAGCAACCAATTCTTCGTCCATGAACTCCTCCTTGCCCTGTTCATGGACTGGTCTTGGGCTGAAGAATGAACTACAGTACCAAGCACGAGCTCTACGACGAGTACGTACACATTACATGGCTTCACAACGGTCGGCTGGTCAGAACGCACTTAACAGAATGCACTGAAGAACAGCAAGGCCTGTGAAGAGCGACATGGAAATCAGCAACTGGCGGACAATAAAATGCAGATTGCTCAATGCGAACTGACCACACACACTGAAAAGCAGATACAAACCTTACAAGCACAGACTGAACAACAGTTAAAACAAATTGAAAAATACGAGTCTCACAAGCACGAATCGTCTCTCACCAAACTTCTACTAACACAAAATAAACATTAGATTAGCAGAAGGAGCCCAAAGGGTGTCGTACGGGCTATTGAACTTCCGTTTACGTCACCGCGTACTAGGCTGGTGGATTTTTGTGTGATCGTATGTAGGCAAGTAAGTTCATTAGAAAGTCCACCACAAATCCACCAAAAGTCCGTCAAAAGTCTGTCAGACGGGCTGTCGGACTTTTGTAGTTGAAAAGTCAGACCGCATGTACGCGGCATTAAGCAAAAGCTGTGAATACTTACTGTAAGTACATGTGATTATTTTTTTAAAATAAATTTGCAAAGATTTCAAACAAACTTCTTTCATGTTGTCATTATGGGGTATTGTTTGTGGAATTTTGAGAAAATTGAGGTAATGGAATTGAATCCATTTGACTGTAGCATAACACAGTGTTTCTCAAATCCAGTCCTCAAGGAGCCCCAACATTTCATGTTTTCAGGCTATCTATTATTTTACACAGGTGATTTGATCAGTTTAATTTAGTAATTACCACGGCTGTTTTATCTGAGGAAAATCCTGAAAACATGACCTGTTGGGGCGCCTTGAGGACTGGAGTTGAGAAACACTGGCATAACAAAATGTGGAAAAGTGAAGCGTTGTGAATACCTTCCGGATGCACTGTACATATTTAAATATGCTTAAAAATACTGTTTGTACACTCAGTTTTGTGTGTAAGTTATAGTGGTTCATTGGTGGCCCGTCCATATAGGGCGCAGGTGTGCTGCCCCCCCTAATCCTTGCGCCCGGCCCCTAATGTACATACAGGGTGCCAGACACATGGATTTCAATGTTTTTTTTTCTTTTTTAACCACATGATTAGACCCTGAGGCTCTAATTGGCTTAAAAAAAGGCTGGGCTCAGGGCACAGAGCACTGCGCCCTGAGCCCACCCAGTTGTGTGACAATAGCGAATTAATATTCGCTATTGTCTTCCTGATTCCTGGTTGGTTTGCAGCCCCCCCTCCCCCCAAAATATTGAGTACCAGCCACCACTGTAGTGGTTACTGCTTTTTTTACTATGTCAAATAAAAACAAGATTATTTTATGTAGCACTACCTCCTGAAGCAGCCGCTGGTAAAGTTGGGTCCTCTAATGTTGCCCTCAACTATCCTAAACCCCTCAGCAGCTCTGACACACCCAGCTGAGTATACAAACACTATCTTTTACAGGGAGCTTCCAATAGGAAAGAAACGTAATGTTGTCTTGGATAGGAATTTCATGTTCCGTTCTACTGTTAGCTACTTAAAGTGAGTCTATGTATGTCTTTAGGAAATGTGGTGATAAGCCAACTTCTGGAGAAACTCAGTTCCTGCCAACAGTGTAGATAGCAGGTTAATAACCCTCTCACCAGTGCTGCAGCACAGTGTTAGTTGAGAACGTAGGTGGGGCCCCACATCTGTCTCTTGTTAAGTCTCCGTCAAACAGCACTGTGGATAATGAGCGATTTCACAAACTCTCCCTTTGTTAGTATTGCAGCAGCACAGCAGGTGGTGAGGAAAGTGATAACTAAAGTTTTACCCTTGGCTTGGATCCTGATGACTGAGTACACTGCCTCGGAAGTCCACGCTGTGCTTCGTCCTGGAACCAACTGCCCCAAGCTTTCCCCGACAGTGTGCTATGAATCTCCCAACTCCTCCTCCAAGTTCTGTTTCATCTTTGGAGCTGTAGGCTTGCTTTGGCTCCACACAACACAGACATGCCTCCACAGGACTACATTCACCACCAAGAAATTTGTGGTTGTGTGGTTCACTTTTCTCCTCTCTTCCAGTCTGAGCTGCCAGATGGGAGCGGGGGGAGGGGAAGAGAAAGTGGCCAGGCATGACTGATATCTGCAGCTTTGTGCTGCCAAGTGGCCCAAAACATTCAGTGGGGACAAACTCGCCAGTACCTGGCTATTGGCTACATTCATAAGGTGAATTTGTTTTGTTTGAGTTTTACATGTGTAGCACTGACCCCCGCAGGAGCTGCTGAGTTATTTGGGCCTGTACTCTGCTTTATACCCCTTTGAATATCTCAGTCCCCCCGACACAGCTGTGGTGTAATAGTGTGCAGTCAAACAGAAATCACAAAGGCAAGTTCACAATACTCAATATAATATACCTGTCTGTAGTTTCCTTACCCTCCTCTTGGCTGATGATGAAGAGTAAAACAACACTCACACAGTTGTACTTAAATAATAGCCGTATTCACTATTGTTGTATTAGAAGGGTTAAACTACAATGGTTGTACTGTCAGACCAACATAGTCTGACAGACAACTAAAATTTATATTACAAAGGTACTATACAGGTGTATAATGTCTGGAATAATATATGAGAAGTATAACAAAGTAAATAGGATAACCTCAGAGTGAGTGTATCTCACTCTAAGCACTGTCCTATTTCCTGCGCGCTTAAAGCTGTACTAAATCAAAGGACTAACTTGATCAAGTATAATACAACACTAGGGAGCTCCCTCCTGTAATATCACACTGCCCTGATATAGTAAAATAACCAAAGGCCTTATGTGTTACTTAACAGTCCTTCTTCATCTTCTTTCCTTCTGCTAGCAACAAGGTAATTTTGTTATCCAAGGGTTAATGATTCCTTAACAAAGTAACCTCATATATAAAGCAAAGTCCTGATGCAGCAGAGCTATAACTAACTTTGATGCAGTGACTTAGTGTTGAATCCTCTTGAATCTGCTTGTGGGACTATGGGTCCCAGAGACTCTGTCTTGTGTAAACTGATGTATGAAAGTGCGTCAAGAAACTTGTGGGCCTCAGCCCTCTCACCCAACCAGGACATTGCTGTCAGGAGACTCCGCTCTGATGTGCAAGGTTCTTCCTCCGGCCGGCTGGCAATGCTGCGATGCTCCGCTCCTGTCCTCAAGACGCTCCGGAACTCCCAGATGACTATGACTAGCTCCTCTGGCTCCTTCACAGTCTCGCCCTGTCGTCAGTCCAACTCTGTGGGAATGTCACAATACTGCTGCTCGGATCGCTGTTCCATGGAGGTAGGCCGCACTGTGCTGAAGACCTCACACAGATCCTCCCAGGCTGGCCATGCGTGTCCAAGAGACCTAAGATGGCCGCTCCCAGCCCTTTTATAGGCTTCCCACAATGCAGTTCTGTCACCTGAGACTTGTGGGAATCACTGTGCATTGTGGGTGGGTTAAGTTAATGTCCAGATATAAACAAACAAAATCCTTCCAGATCAACTTGAAAAGTGAAAAGAAAATAAAGATTCAGTCCTTTTGCACTTTGGCCACTAGATGGCGCCAGAGGATAAGATATAACATTAACGTTAAGTTACATCAAAAATGTGTCCTCGCTACACATGTATAGCCCATCTTCCTGAGAGCTGTTGAGTATGATTGCAGGGTGCACCTGCCTTCCACCAGTGGTGGTGACACCCTAAATGATACCCAGAACAGACTAACACACCAAATTAAGTAAAATATTTTACCTACCACCCTCCGCCATACCTGTCACATAGGTTTTGTGACTTGACAGCTTTGTGCACACAGGGGCAGTTACCTTCTTTCAGGGCCAGTTACCTTCTACTATGGCAAAAATGTTATTCAGTGTCGTGTCCGGTGGGCAGTACTACCACCAAATGCAACCCATTCAAGCTACATAGTGAGGCTGAAAAAAAAGACATAAGTCTATCTGGTTCAACCAACAGAAAAAAACAAACAAATAGAAAACCTCTATATACACAATCCTATACCCACAGATGATCCATAGGAAGGCTAAAACCTCAATAAAGCATGACCCAATTCTTTCCAGTGGGGAAAAAAATTCCTTCCTGATCTCCCAAGAGGCAATCAGGTATTTCCTGTATCAAGAGTCCCTGGTGTCATTAACTATAAATGTTAATATCCAGTTATATTTTGTGATTTTAGGAATGCAGCCAGCTTGTTTTTAAATTAATCTAATAAGCTGACCATAGCTAGTTTTTGAGGGAGTCTATTCCTCATTTTCACAGCTCAAGGTTTAATCTCTTCTCCTTTAGATCTAAAGACCAGCCCTTATCCTCTTTAATTCACCTGAAAGTGTATACCTCACTATATGGACCACTTTTTCATCTATAAATGGTGATCATATCCCCACTTAAGGTGATGAATTGCCTCCTCTCAAGAGAGAATAAATTCAGTTCTTCTAATATTTCCTCATAGCCGAGCTCCTCCATGCCTCTTATCAGTTTAGCTGTCCTTCTCTGCATTTTCTCCAGTTCCGTGATATCCTTTTTGTGAACTGGTGCCCAAAACTGAACTGCATATTCCAGATGAGATCTTACTAATGATTTGAACAGGGGTAAAATTATGTCTCTCTCTCACTGGAATATATACCTCTTTTAATATGAGAAAGATTGTTGTTGCTTTAGAAACTGCAGCCTGGTAACGCATATGTAGTGATAACCGAAGGAGCTGCTTAAGTTCAGTCCGTTACTCTGCCTCTCAAGCCCAAATAACTGTCTCAGCCCCTCTGGCACACCTAGCAAATAGTGCACTTGCAAACACAGTAAAACAGACACAAATGAAGTGAACAAGAAGTTTGTTTACTAGGAGACATTCCACAATCAAACAGTGATCTGGTAACTCAATAGTCAAGAATGGCAAACTGTGGTCTTTAATAGTGTTATTCAAACCCAAAATGCAGACTTCAAAAAAACACAGTCAAAAAACATAAATAGGTCTAGAGTGGCCTATGCACTCAGGCATAAAGAGGAACTGATCTGACTTAACAATGGTCAGTCTGTTTCCCTCATATTCTGAAATCACAGACCCAGGCAGTTAAATGTGAGGCAATAGGCCACAGATGCAATTTATCACTTTAATAATTAACGTGAGAGTTTGAAAGAGACTTTGAAAGTAGTCACTGGAATCACTAAATTACTGATACTGTAGGATTAACAGAAAGGGTCCTCACAATGGAGATATCCAGGATCTTCGGCTAGCCTGGCGTTGGTGCACTTGGTGTCCTGTTGAGCAAAATAAACAAAGGGGTACTTGAAAGTATCCTGGTAGGCAAAAATGAGATGTAGAATGCTAGCGTTTCCTGATAGGCAAAGTGGAATGCAGTGATTGTTCAGCAGGTGTTCCTACAAATGTGGGCACTGGTGAGACAATGTTGTCTGACTACCGTGTCTTTAAAGATGGGCAAACGCCCACTCACCCGTCCTGCAACCAAGGGATCAAGCAACAAGTTTCCCAAAAGGCCTGACTTCCCACGTTGTACCCGGATTGGCCAATGCCCTCAGGAACAACTGAAGATATGGCCGGGATCCCTCTCAGGTGGGATGTCCGCCCCTGTCCAAATCCTAGAACTGTGGCAGGATCAGCACACCGACCTCTGGAACTGTGGCTGGATGGATCCCCTCTGTGGGTAACAGCAGCCCCTCAGATCACATCTGTGTCTCTCTCACTCCCTCATTGACTGACTTTTACCTCAGGACACAAAATTTAGTCTTTTACTTTCCTGTCAGTCAGCAAAGCCTGCTGGGATTTGTATTTCTCCCTGTATACCAGTCTATAGGGCAGTTTTGTGTGGGAACTGCATGTCCCAGAATCCATTGCAGCTCTCCCTGCAGTTTAGTAAAGTATCTCCCATTGGCTGTTATAACTGTGCCTTTAATTAAAGAAAATTATTTGCCTTTGTTAACTGATGGAAAACTGTCTGTTGATCCCATCCCCATATACATATAGTAAAACCAATTTCCTCAGAGAAATGGGACTTTGAATGGATCACAGACAGGAAATATGTAGAAAATAATTGGATTTTATTACATGACTAGACAACTGATGGTGAAAAACACAATACAAAGCATTGGCTAAAACCAAAACATATACATGAAAACACAGAATTAAAAGACCAACTATGAACCAAAGCCCAGAAGCTGTCAAGGTGACAGATCATCTAACGCGTTTCAAAAAACACACATGGTTTTTATCTTCTTTAGGGACTAAACCAAACTTATTATTTTCAAAGTTGTAAATTGTATCTATGGTAATAAAATAAATATCATCACAAACATGTACATGATAGTTGAAACATAGTCATGTGAGACAACATGGCCTACAACAGGTTTACATACAGTGATACTGGCCGCCATTAAGAGCGTTTCACCAATTTGAATGCGATAATTCAGTTAGGAATAAAAGGGACAGAGGAGAATATCCATCCGTCACAAGCACCCGTAAATCAAACTGCCACACACCCAAAAAGGGGTGTTTGCCCTAAGGATATGCTGTAATGAGCAGGGAAGAATTTTTGGTCGCCGGGAGTGTCTAAAAATTAATCTAGATAACAGATATAGAAAACTTATTATCCTAATTATGTCACTTAAAAAGAAAACTAAGAGCAATGAAGAGCATCAATCTCTAAGGTTATAAGCTTACTTACTCAGGAGTTTTAACATTTGTGTGCCAAAACAGATCCATGAAAAATCATCCAGATTTAGGCATGATCTAACTGTCCATATCCTAATTTATCTTGTAGTTAGATGGGACACAGTGGAGGAAAAGGTATCACCTACACTGAAGAATCTGTAATGATCTGTAGATCAAACAAAAAAACAAAATAACATTCTATTTACAGTGACATTAGTTAACACTAAACTGCATAAGGAACAGAATGCCTCCATAGACAGCACAGAAAGATGACTAGGAGAGCAGGATGTAGATTGCAAAGAGTTTACCCACCTTACTCCCAATTACTTGGCGTGGCTCATATTGTCAGTCAAACGACAGAGAATGAGCTATACAGAGACTTGGCTTTAAATAAGGGTTGGTGTAATTGCTGATAACCTACACCTGTATCAGCCAGGCTGGCTGGCTGATAACTCAGACAATAATAAGAGAGGTATCTAGTGGCCAAAAAGAAAAACAACAGAGAAAGGGATTTACTATTTGCTAAACAAATATATGTAAAAACATCCTTGGCACCATTAACCCCACTCATACAGCAACATTATCACAAAGGGCAAAGAGAAGATGTTCCTGGGCAGGAGAACCGCAGGTGCCCGATAAAGGACAGACAATCCCCTCCTGATTAGAACCAAAAACACACTGTAGCAATCCATCGCAAAGAGAAAACAAATCCTACAACCTTTGTCATAAAAGAAAAAAGAATAGTCCATGTATGCAAAATTGTCACCAAAAACAGGTGACAGTTAATTTAACAGTGCCACATCAAATCTCATAGCTAGATGGAAAAAAGAAAAGAGGAAAGCAAGGATAAGGCTGCAGAAATGTCAGAAAGATGAGATATCCTGTTAATTTGCATTGGGCATTAAGATAGTGTAAATAGTAAGGGGGAGGAAAGATATTATGTTTCCGGGCCATCTGAAACAAAGCCCTCCAGGAAAGGCTTGAACGATACCATATCGTTCAGCCACGGGAAGCGTGTTGCGCCCAGTTTAAAAATCCAACACTGCTCACATTGCAGCAGGATTTAATTCCAGTCTCCCCCTCTTATCCCTGAATGTATGCAATCTAGCACCAAGAAGTTAACTTTTGGGAGGATGCTGTTGTGAAATTGTATTGTGTGTCTTCCCAGGGGTAAATCCGGGTTACACACTTTCATACTCTGAATATGGTGGTAAATTCTACGCCAGAGTTCGTTTTTAGTTTTGCCAACATAGGAACTTTGGCAATCACATTGTAATAAATGCACTATACCAACAGTTTTACAATTTGAAAAGTGTCGTGGGACAAATTTATTGTTGTTAGGGAGTAGTTTGTGAGTGCCAACATCCATGAACTGGCAATAACTGCATCCTCCACATTTAAAGGTGCCAAATCTTTTACGGGAATCTTTGGGCCCACCTTTGTATTCACTGGAGATCAATCTATCCCGCAGCGTTCTCGCTCGACGAAACGTAAATGCTGGACGTGTTGGAACCAGGGAGCCAATAATTGGGTCCAAGGACAAGACGTGCCAGTATTTGTTAATTATATTCTTGAAAATTTCCTGCTGGTTTGAGAATCAAGTAATAATACGAATGGGATTATTATCGCCTTTCTGTCCTTTTTGTCCATACAAAAGCTCTTGCCTTGTTTTTGCAATAGCTTTCCTAAATGCCTTTTTGAGGCAATTTTTTGAATATCTGCATTTTCAGAGTCTTGACCTCAGCCTCTATTTTGAAGGAGAACTCATCAGAGCAATTGCGTGTCAACCGCAGATATTGCCCATAAGGTATCGATTTGACCAGGTTGTTTGGGTAGAAACTTGTGGCGTGTAGAATGCCATTTCCAGCTGTTGATTTTCTATATAGAGTGCTAGTTAGCACTCCATTTACATCTTTCTGGATAGAAAGATCCAGAAATGCAACCTGGTTCTGACTGGAGGTCATGCGAAACTTAAATTAAAGTCATTAGAGTTCAAATGTTGCACAAAATTCTGTAGCTCCACATCCGAGCCACTCCAGATGATCAAAATATCATCAATGTAACGAAGCCACACCACAACATGGTCCATAAAGGGAGCCATGCTGTCAGTGGTGTTAATCATACGTTCCCACTCCCCCAGGTACCGATTGGTGTATGCCGGGGCACAACAAGTGCCCATGGCCACGCCCTGTACCTGGAGGTAGTGGGAACCATTGAAGGAGAAGTAGTTATGTTGCAAAATGAAATGCAGGGCTGCAATGATGTAGTCATTGACCTTGCCCTCAAATCTACTTTTCTCTGACAAAATTCTTTTAATACATATCAATCCCCTATCATGGGGGATTGAACTGTATAGCACCTCTACATCGATGGCTACCAGCAAAGAGTCTGGGGGAACATGAAGTCCATCAATGTGTTGTAAAAGATGTATGGTGTCTTTAATCACTTAACAACTGGCCCATAGTTGAATGACAGCTACAGGGCGGTTTCTTAACTCCGGGAGGGCGTACAGTGACGTCCTCCCAGAATTCCGCTCTAGCGTGCCCCCGAGAACATCCGTGACCGCCGGGTCCAGAGGACCCGGTGCATCACGGATCCCGGTAAATGGCCGCTGAACGCGGCCGTTTACCATGGAGCGATCACATGTAAACAAACCGGCGTCATCTCATGACGCTGGTTCCTCTCCTCCCCTCTGTGTACTGATCGGTACAGTGTGAGAGGAGAGGGGGAGAGATCGGATGGCAGCAGCGCTGTGGGCTGGATGTGTAGTGCCCACAGCACTGCTCTGTGACATCCAGGTATCCATCCATCCATGCTCTGCCATCCCTCAATGCTCTACAATGCCCTGCAATACTCTGCATTACCCCACAATACTGTGCAATACTCTGCAATACCCCACAATACAGTGCAATACTCTGCAATGCCCTGCAATACTCTGCAATACCCCACACTACTGTGCAATACTCTGCAATGCCCTGCAATATTCTGCAATACCCCACAATACTGTGCAATACTCTGCAATGCCCTGCAGTGCTCTGCAATACCCCACAATACTGTGCAATACCCCACAATACTGTGCAATGCTCTGCAATACCCCACAATACTGTGAAATACCCCACAATACTGTGCAATACTCTGCAATACCCCACAATACTGTGCAATACTCTGCAATGCCCTGCAATACTCTGCAATACCCCACAATACTGTGCAATACTCTGCAATACCCCACAATACTGTGCAATACTCTGCAATACCCCGCAACACTCTGAAATACTCTGCAATACCCCGCAATACCCCGCAATACTCTGCAATGCCCCGCAATACTCTGCAATACCCCGCAATACTCTGCAATACCCCGCAATACTCTGCAATACTCTGCAATATCCCGCAATACTCTGCAATACCCCGCAATACTCTGCAATATCCCGCAATACTCTGCAATACCCTGCAATAACCTGAAATACTCTGCCATACCCCGCAATACCCAGCCATACTCTGCAATTCCCAGCCATACTCTGCATTACTCAGCGATACCCTGCAACACCCTGCCATCCTCAGCCATACCCAGCCATGCTCAGGCATACTCGGCGATACCCCGCAATACCCCGTAATACTCTGCCATACCCCACAATACTCTGCAATACCCAGACATACTCTGCAATACTCGGTGATACCCAGCCATACTCTGCCATACCCAGTCATACTCGGCAATACCCTGCCATACCCAACCATACTCAGCCATACCCAGCCATACCCTGCCATACTCGGCCACACTCTGCCATGCTCGGCCATACTCTGCCATGCTCGGCCATGCTCGGCTGTACTCGGCCTCTGTATGTGGCCAGGCTGTGGAAGTCTCACACATGTGGTATCGCCGTACTCAGGAGGAGTAGGAGAATCTATTTTGGGGTGTCATTTTTGGTATGTACATGTTATGTGTTAGAAATGTGTTGTGTTGTGTTTTAACCACTTCCTGCCCGCCGGCCGTCATACGACGTCCTTGACTTTGTGCGGGGATATCTGAATGAAGCCTGCAGCTACAGGCATCATTCAGATATCAGCTTTTTCAGCCAACGTTTCCCTACACCATAAGAATGATCATAGCGGCTGTTCCACTGCTTGATCATTCTTACGGGAGGCGAGAGGGGACATCCCCCCCTCCCGCTGCCCTCCGGTGCTTCTACCGACTCACCGCTACGATCGAAACCAGGATCTTTTTTTTTTATTTCAGGCTTCCCAGCCTAGAGGTGAGATGTGGGGTCTTATTGACCCCATATCTCACTGTGAAGAGGACCTGTCACAAGGGATGTTTACATTTCTTGTAATAGGAATAAAAGTGATCAAAATATTTTTTTTTGGAAAAAAGCATCAAACTAAAATAAATAAAGTAAAATAAACAATAAAAAAAAAAAATTTTTAAAGCCCTGCTGTCCCCGTGTGCCCGCATGCAGAAACGAACGCATACGTAAGTCCCGCCCAACATATGAAAACTGTGTTCAAACCACACATGTGATGTATCGCTGCGATCGGTAGAGCAAGAGCAATAATTTTGGCCCTAGACCTCCTCTGTAACTCAAAACATATAACCAGTAAAATTTTTTAAAGCGTCACCTATGGGGATTTTTAAGTAGCGAAGTTTGGCGCCATTCCACAAGCGTGTGCAATTTTGAAAGGTGACATGTTGGGTATCTATTTACTCGGCGTAACTTCATCTTTCACATTATGCAAAAACATTGGGCTAACTTTACTGTTTTGTTTTTTTTTAAAGCACAAAACTGTTTTTTTTTTTTAAAAACGTGTTCGAAAAATTGCTGCGCAAATACCGTGCAAGATAAAAAGTTGCAACGACGCCATTGTATTCTCTAGGTTCTTTGCTAAAAAAATATAATGTTTTGGGGTTCTATGTAATTTTCTAGTAAATAAATGATGATTTTTACATGTAGGAGAGAAATGTCAGAATTGGACTGGGTGCTCCAGAACGCCTGAAGGTGCTCCCTGCATGTTGGGCCGCTGTATGTGGTCACGCTGTGTAAATGTCTCACACATGTGGTATCACCATACTTGGGAGTAATAGCAGAATGTGTTTTGGGGTGTAATTTGTGGTATGCATATGCTGTGTGAGAGAAATAACCTGCTAATATGACAATTTAGTGAAAAAAAAAAAAAGAAAAAAAAATCTTGATTTTGCAACGAATTGTGGGAAAAAATGACAACTTCAAAAAACTCACCATGCATCTTTCTAAATACCTTGGAATGTCTTCTTTCCAAAAAGGGGTCATTTGGGGGGGTATTTCTACTTTTCTTACTTGTTAGGGTCTCAAGAAATTAGATAGGCCGTCAGTACTTCAGGTGTGATCAATTTTCAGATATTGGCATCATAGCTATAGTCTTTCACAAAGACCAAATAATATCCAACGATTTGGGTTATTTTTACCAAAGATATGTAGCGGTATAAATTTTGGCCAAAATATATAAAGAGAAATTACTAATTTGCTAAATTTTATAACAGAAACGAAGAAAAATGCATTTTTTTACAGATTTTTCGGTCTTTTTTCTTTTATAGCGCATAAAATGAAGAACCCAGCGGTGATTAAATACCACCAAAAGAAAGCTATTTGTGTGAAAAAAAGGACAAAAATTTTATATAGATACAGTGTTGCATGACTGAGTAATTGTCATTCAAAATGTGAGAGCACCGAAAGCTGAAAATTGGTCTGGTTATTAAGGGGGTTTAAGTGCCCAGTGATCAAGTGGTTAATATAGCTCAGAATACCCAGAACATGTGGTCCCAGGTAGCCATCGACGAGTTTGCTTAAGTTCTCGGTCAAGGAACCATTCCCAGAAATGATTGGTCGCCCCATTGGGTGCGACAGACTCTTGTGCAATTTTGGAAAGGCATAAAAAGTGGGGGTGCGTGGAAACGGGGTTCGGACAAATTCCCATTCGTCCTTAGATAGATTGTTCTGATAAAATCCTGCATCTACCAGTTGGTAAAATTCACCTTTTCTTGAGGACCACTATCTCATCCTCAGATAACCGGTGTGAGGAGAGATTAATAATGTTGAGATCGAGCTCGCCTCGTGTGTCACTGCTATTAGAACTAACTAAAATATCACTTGTGTATATGTGTTGGGATTGTGCAGTGAAGGCTGAACGCCTGCTAGAATCCTCTCTAAAAAAGAGGGATCATTTGAAAGGGTGTCAAAAGGTTCAGTGACTGCAGTATTGGTTTGAGAAATAGATTCTCTCCCCGTGGTGTTTTTGGTAGGGAGATTGGTGGGGTGCATTACTCATGTGAGGGTGGTTCCAATCTTAATTTTTTTGGCTTTTTGAACTTCAGAAAGGTCGCCATGATATTGGCGCTTATTGCTCTGAGTGACTTTTGATTTGTGAGGAAGTTGTGAGGGGAGATTTGATTGGTGAGGTGTTTTTTGTGCAGTGGTGGAGGATTGTTCATATTTTAGATTGCCTCTGTTAGAATTGTCCTTATTGTGCGAATAATTATTTTGGGTCCACTTGTAAGCCCTACCGTCTTTGAACGCATTCCTATCACGAGTGAATTTGAGTCCTTTTTTAATTTATATCTCTCTTGAACGCCTCAAAATGTGTTTTGAATTTTTCTACCTTATTTGCTATAGGCTTCTGGGTTTTTAATTGTTGAAGCCTACCGCAAATGTCGACTACATCTATATCCAAAATAGATGATCTTTTCTTATATTCATCTATTATGATTTTCATAAGACCTTGTGAACAAACTTTCAGTACTTCCTCCCATTTGGTTTTGAACTCAGAGTCCAGGCCCTCTGGGGTGGGGAAAATCTGGACTCTGAGGCCTAGGGGGTTAATGTCCTCCTTAATGTAGTCTTCAAAGGACCTGGTACGCCAAAAAAGCATAGATTTTTTCTCCAGAGTCCTTGGCAGTCTATGAAAAAGGGAGGATATTTCAATTTGCTCTTTATTACCAAACTCTTTAAGTTACCCTGCCATGAGGGATTCCTATTCGTTGCCTGTAAACCCTGTCATACTCTCTAAATTTAAGGTTTTGCTAAGCTGTTCAGCTGAAAAAATGGTTTAAGAAGTGAATGATTAAAAAATCAATATATTGTTCTTGTTTGCATCAAGATCCTGGCCAGAGCGGGGAGCGGTATCTACTACCAAATATAGAGGAAAAATTGTTGGGCCAGTGATGTTGAGCAAGGGGTAGTGCCACATCCAGTATTAAGCGATAAAAGAAAAAATCCCCTATGTGGTGGACTTTTTAAGGCAGAGTAATTTTTAAAGGATTTTAGTAAAATGTTGTGATAATTTCAAAAGATATTTATTTAGAAAATATATGGAGAGGTATATAAAAAACTATGTAGGTCTGCGGCGCCTATCCACGGCGCCAGGCCTCCATTTTGCTTCTCCTAACGGACATGTGCTGTCCGTCGGTGAAGCTTTGCATGCCGGCGGGCGTAGTGGGCGTGGCTAGGTTCCGGCGTGCAGCTCCTGGCAGCGCATGCCCCACTCGAAGGGCTGGGTGCTCTAGCTCTGTACCCCTCCCATCTCCTCACGCTGGCAATGGGTGTTATATACCTAGTTGCCTTAAAAGTCCACCACATAGGGGATTTTTTTTCTTTTCTCTCCTTCAAAATAGAGGCAGACAAATTGAGGTTGAGACTCTGCAAACGCGGATATTCAAAAAACTGCCTCAAAAAGGCATTTAGGAAAGCTATTGAAAAAACTAGAGCTTTTGTATGGACAAAAAGGACAGAAAGGCGATAATAATCCCATTCGTATTATTACTTGATGCTCAAACCAGCAGGAAATTTTCAAGAATATAATTAACAAATACTGGCACGTCTTGTCCTTGGACCCAATTATTGGCTCCCTGGTTCCAACACATCCAGCATTTACGTTTCGTCGAGCGAGATCGCTGCGGAATGAATTGATCTCCAGCGAATACAAAGGTGGGTCCAAAGATCCCTGTAAAAGATTTGGCGCCTTTAAATGTGGAGGATGCAGGTATTGCCAGTTCATGGATGTTGGCACTCACAAACTACTCCCTAACAACAATAAATTTGTCCCAGGACACTTTTCAAATTGTAAAACTGTTGGTGTAGTGTATTTATTACAATGTGATTGCCAATGTTTCTACGTTGGCAAAACTAAAAACGAACTCTGGCGTAGAATTTACCACCATATTCAGAGTATGAAAGTGTGTAACCCGGATTTACCCCTGGGAAGACACACAATACAATCTAGCAAAAGCATCCTCCCAGAAGTTAGGTTCTTGGTGCTAGATCGCATACATTCAGGGATAAGAGGGGGACACTGGAATAAAATCCTGCTGCAATGTGAGCAGCGTTGGATTTTTAAACTGGGTGCAACACGCTTCCCGTGGCTGAACGATATGGTATCGTTCAAGCCTTTCCTGGAGGGCTTTCAGGTGGCCTGGAAACATAATATCTTTCCTCCCCCTTACTATTTACACTATCTTAATGCCCAATGCAAATTAACTTTTTCAAGCTAGGATATCTCGTATTTCTGACATTTCTGCAGCCTTATCCTTGCTTTCCTCTTTTTTTTTTTTCCATCTAGCTATGAGATTTGATGTGGCACTGTTAAATTAACTGTCACCTGTTTTTGGTGACAATTTTGCATACATGGACAATTCTTTTTTCTTTTATGACAAAATTTGTAGGATTCGTTTGCTCTTTGCGATCGATTGCTACAGTGTGTTTTTGGTTCTAATCAGGAGGGGATTGTCCGTCCTTTATCGGGCACCTGCTGTTCTCCTGCCCAGGAACATCTTCTCTTTGCCCTTTGTGATAATGATGCTGTGAGAGCGGGGTTAATGGCGCCAAGGATGTTTTTACATATATTTGTTTAGCAAATAGTAAATCCCTTTCTCTGTTGTTTTTCTTTTTGGCCACTAGATGACTCTCTTATTATTGTCTGAGTTATCAGCCAGCCATGATCAGTGTAATGCCCACAGCTGAAAGGTGCATTCCGTCTCCTCTTAAGTACATCCCCACATTAACCTCCAACTCCATGTGTCTCACTACCAAACCCCCATTTCTAACGACAAATTTACCCACCGCCTTGTTCACCTTAATTCGTGCCTTATTGATCCTGAACACAGGTCTCGCCATGCTCCATGAGGTCCTCGCTACTATGTCTGACCACACCACTATCATCCCCGGGAAAGCCACTTGAAGTGCCAAAAAAATCGCACAGAAACCAGATCCCTGGTGGATTGGACCCCCAGGTCATTCCCCCCCCCCCCCCCCGAGTAATACCAACACATCTGGTGGCCTGTCAAGCCAAGCTTATTTTTCGACTTCAGGCACAACACTGCTCCATCTCATTCCTGGTATTCCTATCGATCTAATGCATGCCTCTCTCCGCGAAAACCCCACTTGCCTGCCCTCTGGTCTAGCATCACCCCTCCTGGCCCCCCAAAAAACATAAGAATGCCCCAAGATCCAGACAAGGCATGGTTGACCTCCATCTGAAATGACATAACACAATACAAATTAAAATATATACGCGCCACCCACACACACCTTAATTTTTTTTTTTTAAAGTTATCATTTACCAAGTGAGGGTGCACATAAGACCGGAACCTCCTGGATTCCCACCTCCCAATCCTCTTAACTACTGCCTCATCCAACCCACACCTGGCGGCCTCTGTAGCCGCCCCGATGCGGAAGGAGTGTGAGGCGAATTGTCTATAATCCAGCCCCGCCGCCCTAAGGCATTTGCGGAACACTGCAATGAACTGAATCCTAGAGAGGGGCACGAACAACGGCCCCTCTCCAACCGGTCGAATTTTTAGAAGTTCCTCAACTACCCTTACTGGGCAAACTTCTGAACCAGGCAACGTAAACAGCTGCACATTTACCCCCTTTCCTCCCTGGTCTGTCTTAGACCTGCGCAACCTTAAAACCACCTATCGCCCTTGACCTCCACGTCCTGTACCATCAAACCCCCTTTTTCCAGTTTTGCCAGGCTCACCAACTCCCCCACACAAAATGCTCCAAAAAACACAATAGAAAACGCTGCCCTAAACAAAATTACTTCATAACCAGACGAACACACCCCACCCATTTTTGTACAAATAACCTGCAGAATTGAAAAGGATACCGGCCTCCTCGTATCTTTTCTAGAGTGACTCTTCCTGTACCCTTTTAGCATTTGTTTCACCCAGAAGTCCTTAGTGAAATCCGTCAGGCCCTGAAGCTGAAATAAAAAGGCCAAACCCGCCCGCTTCCGCTCAATCGCGGACACTGACCCCCCCTTCCATGTGTTGTGAAATGAAATATACCACAAGCAGCCTCAACTCATGCCCTCCCAGCCGTGTAAAATCTAAACACTCTGTCCATACCTTAGTATATGCCGCCCAGATCGACCCACTTACAGACCTCCTGATCCATCCAGATGGCGACTCCAAGGCCATCTCCCAAAGCCAGCCCGGTCAAGGAATCCCCTCCTTTTCCGCAGCTGGGGCCAGCTCCCTGAACCTGTCCCACTGAAACCGAGACAAGGAGTCAACCAGCGTGTTGTCAATGCCCGGGATATGAACAGCATATAGAAAAACATTTAACTGTAAACAACGCAACACGAGGTGGTGCAGCGATCATATTACCAGCTGTGATGATGTGGATAACCGATTGATGACTTGCACCACCCCCATGTTGTCGCAGTTCAACCTTATCTTTAAGTTCTGCCATGCTGTACCCCACAACTCTATAGCCAGTACCACTGGGAACAATTCCAACAGTACCAGGTTACGAGTAAATCCTGCCTCCACCCAAAATTCCAGCCATGCCTCTGAGCTCCATTGCCCTTGGAAGAAAGCCCTGTAACCCGTAGATCCCGCCGCATCCGTAACCTATTCTAGATCGAAATTACTTACCGGCCCCTCCATCCAAACCGATTGACCATTGTACGTTTCCAGGAACATGTGCCAAACTTTCAAGTTCTCCCTGTGTTCCCTAGTAAGTCTGATGAAATGGGTTGGAGACTGTATCCCTGCTGTAGCTGCTGATAGCCGTTGGCAAAAAACCCTACCCATCAGAATAATGCGACATTCAAAATTCAACGTACCCAACAAGGATTGCAACCATCTGAGCTGCACTTTCCTTTTCTCCATCATCTCCCTGATGTCCATCTTAAGCCCTTCCACCTTGTCCCCCGGCAACCTACACTCCATGGCTCTGGTATCGATCTCGATGCCCAGGAAACTCAATTCTGTCGTCAGGCCCTCCGTCTTATCTGCTGCTAACGGAACCCCAAACTTACCCGCAATGTGCTGCAGCGTCGCCAAGAGAATCGTACACACATTGGACGAATGCGGACCCACGCATAGGAAGTCGTCCAGGTAGTGTATCAGCGAATCTAAACCTGACACGTCCCGTATCACCCATTCTAGGAATGAGCTGAACAATTGAAACTTGGCGCAGGAAATGGAGCAACCCATGGGCAAACACTGATCGATGTAGAATTCCTCCTGGCAACAGCAACCCAACAGCCAAAAACTGTCTGGGTGTACTGGTAGCAAGCGGAATGCCGACTCAATGTCCGATTTTGCCATGAGAGCTCCCTGACCATAGTGCCTAATCCAAGCTACGGCCGCATCAAACGATGTATAAGACACCGTAAATCTTCGGGACTGATACCATCGTTCACAGATCCCTCTTTTGGAAACGAGAGGTGGTGAATAAGGCGAAACTTATTCGGTTCCTTCTTAGGCACCACTCCCAACGGTGACACTACCAAATCCCGCAGTGGCTTTTGCAAACCGCCCACTCATGCGTCCTAACGCCACCTCCCTGGCCAATTGCTCGGAAACCACCCCAGGGTTCTGCAGTGCCGACCGTAAATTCTTTGCCATAGGAGATATCACCGCCAGGGAGCATGGTATCCTAAAACCCTCCGAAAACCCCTCTGCCAACACCCTTGCTGCTTCCCTATCCGGGTACCTATTTAGGAAAAGCTGCATCCTTACCTCCTTCACCGGTGTTGTCCCTCTTCTGAGCAAACTCCCCTGCCCGCTTTCCTTTTTTGAAACAACGGGACAAGGGGTGAGTCCCTCCACATCCTGAGCATTCATGTTTGAAACGACAGGACCCCCCAAACTTGCAAGACCCCTCGTTAAACTGCCAACACACCCCCCATTTCTTTCCGGCCGTCAGTCCAGAGGTGGGTGATCCCCCGGCCCCCCTTGAAAAAACTGATTCGGGGCCCTGACAGAAGACATCAAACACATCCATAGGCTGATATTCTTATGATTCCACCTAAGAGCTGGCCAAACTGCCCTCCTCTGCCTAAACTGCTCGTCATACCGAAGCCACGCGGTCCCCCCATACACCCTATGAGCCTCCCCTATGGTGTCCATATAGCAGAACAGTGCCGAGCAATGTTCCGGGTTTTTCTCACCTATGACGCTGGCCATGATGGCGAACGCCTGTACCCAATTTAGGAAGGTCCTGGGGATCAACCGATACCTCCTCTTCTCCTCATCCTCCTTTTTGGAATTGTCCGATTTTAGTTGAACTTTTCCAGTGGTAACAGTGAAAAGATTTTCACATACTCACCTTTTACAATCTTATCCTCAACCTCTTGTTTCAAATGGGCTCCCAATGGCCCCTCGTATCGAACATATAATTTGCATTTTGCCGCATCCTCTATCCTGACCACGTCTGCCCTAGCCCCTACCGCGGGCTACCCGCTTTTTCTCCTGCAGTGGTACTCAACATCACACCTGGTTCAGTGGACTCCCCCACTGCCCCAGGGGTCCCCCCATTCCCCGTCTTCTCCACTTACCCCCCAACCCACGGTGCTACCTGTGCTGGCACTACCTGGCTGCCTGCAAAACGCTGTACCAAATCCCTTAACCCCCCCAGTAACTCCTGCAGTGGCTCCCATGTCCCAGAGGTGGCAGGCAAGCTGCCCCCCACCCTTAGGCCAGGTGGCAACCCCGCCATAGCCTCTGGTGCAACCCCTTTTATCCGCTGGGGCCCCCCGCTCCCCATACTTAACAACCTGCACAAAGCATCATTCACATCCACAGCAGATATAACAGGTAAATTACCGGGCTGACTGGTCCTGCTCCCCATAGCCGCTGCTCTTGTTCCTCCTGGCGGCACGATCTCCTGGCGCTCCTCTTCTTCCAAGCCTGACAGCTCCCCTTCCGACCATACCTCCATGGCTGGGAGCATCGGTGTGACCAGCCCCCAGACGAAGCAAGCCTGGAGGCCATGGGTTCCATCCCTGTTGCCGCTCGCCCCCTCTCCGTGTGTCTTCCTTCAGATGCTGCACCGTGCAGGCCTGTACTCATGGCACCTGTTCTAGGCCCTGCTCGTCTCCCTCTGTCTGCTCCTGCATCCCTCCATCTGTCTTGCGCGGCGGACCGCCAGCAGCATCTGGTAGCTGCCCCACAGCCATGGCACCGCTCCTCCTCCACTGAATTTCCCCCCGACATAGCCCTGTGAAGAGGGGGGATTGCACTATTCCTGGTCTCAGTCCTGGACGGCGAGGTGCGGGCGCCATTACGGCCCGTAGCCCTGCCCCCCAGCTCCGCCGATGGTGAGAATTTCGCCCGCTCCCCCCAGTGGCCGCAGCTGCCGCTCGTTTGGCCGGGGGTGCCGACGGGTCCGCTAACGGGCTCCTAGTGGGGCGCTGAGCTCTGCTGGAGGGGCCTGGAGAGAAGCATTTAGGCCGCCGGGACCTCCTAGCACGTGGCGTCACCTCACGTCCCGCAGCTGACCCCCCCGCTTCATCCTGGATAAGGGTAGGTACCTGGGCTTGTAGCCATTCGGGCTCCCTCATCGCCGCCACCGTCCGCAAGCGCACTAGGATTAAATCAATATCTGCCATGCTGCTGCAGCATGTGTCACAACTTTCTCCTCTCTTCTGTTTCTCCCCCACTGCTCCCTGCCTCCTTCTTTTATAGCACTCCACCCCTTTACTTCCCCTTTTTCTGTCTCCTCCCCTTTACTTCCCTCTCCCATTAACCCATTGTTGTTTCACCGCTCCACATTTGTCATGCCCGGCCCTTCATTATTTTCCATACTTTCTTTCCATTCCGGACCTCACTACAATGATCTGACTGGCTGATACAGGTGTAGGTTATCAGCAATTACACCGACCCTTATTTAAAACCAGGTCATTCTCTGTCGTTTGACTGACAATATGAGCCACGCCAAGTAATCTCAGGAGTAAGGTGAGTAAACTCTTTGCAATCTACATCCTGCTCTCCTAGTCATCTTTCTGTGCTGTTTATGGAGGCATTCTGTTCTTTTTCCAGTTTAGTGTTAACTAATGTCGCTGTAAATAGAATGTTATTTTGTTTTTCTGTTTGATCTACAGATCATTACAGATTCCTCAGTGTAGGTGATACCTTTTCCTCCACTGTGTCCCATCTGACTACATGATAAATTAGGATATGGACAGCTAGATCATGCCTAAATCTGGCTGATTTTTCACGGATCTGTTTTGGCACAAAAATGTTAAAACTCCTGAGTAAGTAAGCTTATAACCTTAGAGTTTGATGCTCTTCATTGCTCTTACTTAATTTTCTTTTTAAGTGACATAATTAGGATAATAAGTTTTCTATATCTGTTATCTTCCATCTAGTTTATTTTTAGACACTCCCGGTGACCAAAAATTCTTCCCTGCTCATTACAGCATATCCTTAGGGCAAATACCCCTTTTTGGGTGTGTGGCAGTTTGATCTACCCTTTTATTCCTAACTGAATTTTCACATTCGAGTTGGTGAAGCGCTCTTAGCGGCGGTCAGTATCACTGTATGTAAACCTGTTGTAGGCCATGTTGTCTCACATGACTATGTTTTCAACTATCATGTGCATGTTTGTGATATTTATTTTATTCTAAAAGGTGCATAGAAAGAGGCCCAGAGAAAGCACCCACTCAGCGCCAGATCAATCCCACAAATCTGTTAACAGAAATAGATGTAATCCTAGAAATAAAACTGTCCCAATATTTACAAGGTACTAAGCAGCTGTTTAAAAGAGCAGGAAAAAAATACCAAACAGTAGTATGCAAATAAGCAGTACAAACACTAAATTATTAGGATACTAAAACAGCGCTAAAATTAAAACGTGATAAAGAAGCAATATCACAGCATGTGGTTTTTCCCACAAATAAAGTCTATAAGCAGTAGATGGCAAGGTAAACAGTTCCAAAAAAGGTTTTGATTGTGGAATTAAAGTGGTCAAAACGTGCACCTTTCACCAGAAATAGTGAGCCAATAAAACCATGTGCAGCACAGTCCCCCAGTGGGTCAAACTCACCAGAGTCACAAAATAAATCAGAGTAAGCAGCAACCACTCAGATTCTATATCCACATCACCATCAAGATCCAACAGTACAGGGTCTCCAAGGTTGTGTCATAAAATACAAGAAAATCGGCACATAGCGCAATCTCATTTATTTTCAGACAGAACCCCCCATATACAAGCGGACCCCTTAGTAAAAACTGCGTACATCAAAGTAAAACATCACAAGCACAGAAACATAAGTGGCCCAGAGGTCGCTATCACCGTCATCAGCCGTCCAGGGTAAAGCGAATGCTTCCTTGCAGACAGCTGCATTCACTTCCGGGTAGGCGGTGGAGGGCGGTGGAGCGCATAGCGTCACTTCGGCAGCATCGTGTTGGTCACGCCCTGACCGGTTTCGTCATTAAGGACTTCTACAGAGGGAGTGGCCACACGACAGAGCAGTAAATTTAAATATACTCGCCCCCACCCAGACAACCAATCAAATTTGCCCGGCAACAGATGACGCGGTGTGCCACTGTCATTTCAATTGGGCGCAAGCGGTTCTAGGTCTGTGTGGGGAGCGAGGCACATCAAAATAAAAAATATGCAGATCAGTTACAATCTTAGCATAGAAAAACTCAGCATAGCAAGCAGATAAAAGGATTGGTGGAAGATGAGCACCTAGAACAGCACAAGAAAAAGCTGAGTGGATTGAATCAGAATAGTCCCTAATCAAGTTAGATAAACCAATTAAAAAAAAAAAAAAAAAATATATATATATATATATATATATATATATATATATATATATATATATATATATATATATATATATATATATATAAATAAAACGGACTGATTTGAATACTTAAAATAGTGTACCAAACAATTAAAGTTTAATTAATAAAATACCGGCAAACGGGGGAAACTAAGGGGCCAGAATAATTGTATTAATAAGCAGGCCACCTGGAATACTGCTGGGATGTTATAAAACCAGGGTAGAGAAATGCATATATAAAACATGCATATATAAAAAAATGCATAAATAAAAGAAGACCGACTGAGACAGTAGTCTGACCTGGCCCTAACATAGGGAGACATCAGATAGTGGTCGAATCCTGGAGCTGAAATAAGGTTTGGTGCATGTGTAAAAATTTCAGTCATTATTATGAAATTGATAAAAATAATGGTAATGACATTAGAAATATGGGAGCAGTATATTGAGACATATATATATCAAAATAAATATGTACATGTATAGGTAGCTCCCCAGTGTAGTATGATTATGCCATAATACAACATAGGGGCATATTGATAAAACACAGGAAGAGACCTCGTACAAAAAGGTGTACAAGAGTACACTCAAAAAGACCTAAAAGATAAAAATAACACACAATAACAAGACTATATATATATATATATACAGAGAGAGAGAGAGAGAATTATATATATATATACAAAATTATATATATATATATATATATATATATATATATATATATATATATATATATATATATATATATATATATATATATATATATAAAATTGTAAACCTAAAAGCAAATAAATCTTCCATCCACCTGGAGGATGCTGATATAAGTGGTAGGGATTGAAAGGGAGGGAAACACCAGAGAGGATCACAGGAGAGTATAGGCATATTAATAGTCACTAATAAAGCAGTTTATGCCTAGATCAATATTTAACCCATTAGTTGATAAAGTGTCAACCAAGAAAATCCAGTGGGTTTCTCGTTTAGAGAGTTCCCTCACTAGATTAGCACCCCTCCAAAAGGGTTTCAGATGGTCAATACCCCAGAATTTCAGACCAGAGGGATCCTGGTTACGAGGCGTCTTAAAAAGCAATGATACACTGTGGTATTTGAAGCCTATTTTGATATTAGCAATATGCTCAGCAATGCGTATTCAGAGCAATCTTTTTGTGTGGCCTATGTAGATTAACCCACAAGGGCACTGGAGAGCATAGACCACATAAGACGTGTTGCACGTAATGAACTCCTTAATTTTAAACTCTTTGTTGTTGGTGGAAGAAGTGAACTTATCCAGGGCACTTATCGGTGTTCTGACATCTTTGCATGCACAACATCTTCTACAAGCATAAAACACGTTCTTTTTCCAGAAGGATGGGGGTCTGCATGGAGGGTCTAGTACCTTTTTTACAACTCTATCTGCATAACTGGGAGCCCTTCTATAAATAAACCCAGGTTTAGAGGATAATACTGGTTTGAGTACTTTGTCCATAAGGAGAATATGCCAATGGGTACTAAAGATTTTTTCAACTTCCCTGTATTGTGAGTGGAACCCTGATATAAAGCTCCATTCCTGATTATTGTTTGCCACAAGGTGAGGTGTATCCTTTAAAAACTCATCCCTTGGTACTGAGGCTACATCATCAATAATGGAATCCAAAATTTCCTCAGAGTAGCCTTTTTCCACAAATCTCTTCTTGATCACCAGAGCTTGTGAGTGGAAATCATCAACTTCTGTGCAATTTCTCCTCACTCTGGTGAATTGTCCCTTAGGGATATTCTTCAGCCACATGGGATGATGTCCACTTTGAATTCGTATGTAGCTATTGGAATCTGTAGGCTTGAAATAAACTGAGGTGGCTAATTTGTCACCTTGTCTGTAAATGTTGACATCAAGAAAGTGGATGTTGCTTGTACTAAAATCACTTGTTAATTTAATGTTATTGGTGTTGGAATTTAATAGTTCTAAAAATTGTTGCAACGAAGTGCTCGTTCCTGACCAGATAAAGAATAAGTCATCGATATATCTTCTGTACATCAGGAGTTGATCCCTATATATTGTTTTATCCTCCCACTCGCCCATGAATAGGTTTGCTATATTAGGGGCAAATTTGGCACCCATTGCAACACTACGTCTCTGAGAATAGAACTCACCATTGTACCAGAAATAATTATGCCCTAGACAAAAGTCCAGGGCATTCCTTATAAACACCTTCTGGTTATGGGATATGTCATCCCTCTGACTCAGGGCAAAATTTAGGGCCAACAGAGCATCATCGTGTTGGATGATGATGTACAAGGAAGAGACATCAGCAGTCACCAAATATACTTCTTTAATTGTTTGGTACACTATTTTAAGTGTTCAAATCAGTCCAATATATATATATATATATATATATATATATATATATATATATATATATATATATTTATGGTTGGAGCCCTATGTCCGATATGGACATAGATAACACTTATAGTAAAGATGAGACTTACCATTGGAAATAGACCTAAAAGTGTGGACTTACCATATGAAATGGACCTGAAAGTGTGCCTTGGTCTAATGGCCGGTATGCCAAATAAGGGGGCATACCCTGGTTTAAGAAATTATTTTTCTGTAAAGAGAAATGAATGAAATGAATAGTTGAGAAATGTTGTGAAATGGGGATGGGAGGGTGGGTATCGCGCACAGGAAACCGACAAGCACCACAGGTGAGCGGGCTGCTTAAATACCCCCCGGGCTCCTCCCATAAATTCAGGCCACCATACTGGCCTTCCTACTTATGGTTGGAGCCCTATGTCCGATATGGACATAGATAACACTTATAGTAAAGATGAGACTTACCATTGGAAATAGACCTAAAAGTGTGGACTTACCATATGAAATGGACCTGAAAGTGTGCCTTGGTCTAATGGCCGGTATGCCAAATAAGGGGGCAAAAACATTCAGGTAGGGTTATAATATTTATTGGTTTTCAGTTATTTATTGAGCCAATTTGGAGAATGCCTGTGCCATCTCTATTTGCGGATTGGGGATATACCGGGCGAAGCAGGCTGATTTCCATCTGCCTAGTCTTTTGATGATGTGGTCTGGAACCCCGTGGCGGGATGCTGCGGAGGCTGCTCCGATGCGAAAGGAGTGTCCGGAATACTGACTAGGGTCAAGGTGAAGATTGCGGAGAAGTATCCTTATGTGTTTCACAAACTGAGAGGCGCTTAAGGGTTTAACTGGGAATGGTAGAAGGGGACTGGTGTCTGGTTGCTCAGGCAGGAGTGACCGGAGTCTGTTGAGTACCGCGACTGGACACCAGCTGTTGTTGGTTTTGTAGAGGTGAATGTTCACTCCTGAGCCCGTTTGCTGGGTTTTAGAGACCTCGAGGTGCAGGATGAAATGGTCTTGGTATGGAAGCAAGTGCCGTCTGCATAGTACTTGGTCTGTGGGTTTGTTAGAGGTGAATTCGCCAGGTCGCAAGAACCCATAGTAAGCTAAATATATGGCTGCTTGTAAGACCGTGCTGGGGAGCAGACCGAATGGCGAAGTAGCCAGAATAGTTGACATGTCCCTAAAGATAGGCCCCGTAATGGGTAAGCGCTTGGTGTTGATGACTGGTTGTTGTTTCTGAATGCCCCTTAGGATGGCTCGTATAGCGTGTGATGAGAACAGTGAAGATTTCGTGGGGTCTTCAAGCGTCAAGAAATGTTGGATGCCGGCTAGATATAGCCGAATGGTATTGTAGGATAAAGCCAGCTGCGTGTGACAGTGCGCAGTGAAGGCCAGTACCTGTTTGACATCTGTTGGTCCTTTACGGCAGGATGTGAGAAACTTATTGAACGCCTTCCAAGCTATCTGGTAGGCTTTGAGTGTGTTGTGCGAGAGTGAATGATTAATGAGTTGCGTTGCTCCGTGTAAATGTTGAACTAGTCCAGGGTCAGTTGTGACCAGACAGGGATAGGGGCCGACATTGGTTCGGCTTCGGGAACCTGTTCAAAAAAGGAGGTATAATTAAAACGTGACAGTGCGTCAGCAGCTAAGTTGTATCTGCCGGGAATAAATGCACAGTGTATATTAAACTGACGCTGTAAAGACAGTTGTACCAATCTGCGCAGGAAGGACATGACTGCTAGGGACTTGGACCTGCCTCTGTTGATGATGTCTGCTGTGGCCTGGTTGTCGGTGGTGAAGACTACGGTTTGTCCTGTCCAGTGGTGGCCCCAGAGCTGTGCAGCTGCCACTATGGGATAAAGTTCAAAGAGGGCAGATGTTGGTATCAACAGTATCTGTTGAGGCCAGGGTCCTGAAAACCAATGGTGGCCAAAAATTGCCGCGAAACCTGTGGAGGCTGCAGCGTCTGTCACTACCTGGGGTGACAGGGGCGAAACCATGGGTATAAATAGGGATATGCCATTCCAGGCGGACAAGAATTCCTCCCACATAAATAGGTCCGCTATAGCTGCGGAGTCTAGATTTAAGATTTGATCGGGGTCTTGAGATTCTGACAGGAATCTAAGCAGGCGTGATACAAAGGTGCGGCCTTGTGGAATAATTCGCATGGCGAAATTAAGCATTCCCAGGAGAGATTGCAACTGCTTTTTGGTACAGCCCTTGGTGTGTGTGAATTCGTGAAGGACCGCCCTAATGCGTGTTAGTTTGTGGAGGGGGAGACTGGCTTGCATAGCGCAGGTATCCAAGCTGACCCCGAGAAAGGTGATGATGTGTGCTGGGCCGTCGACTTTGTGCTCGGCGATGGGAACATTGAGGTTTCCAAATATCACTCTGAGTTTGTCGAGGTCTCCTGGTGGCTTGCTGGGAGGTTCTATTAGTAGGAAGTCATCCAGGTAATGGATGACTTCTTGGCATTGACCCTTGTGTAACAGTATCCAAACCAGGGACTGAGCGAACGTGTCGAAGAGCCACGGACTACTCTTCGAACCGAAGGTCAGTTTTGTGGCAAAATAATATGCCTCCTTCCACTTGATGCCATGCCAGCACCAAAGGGATGGGTGGATGGGCAGGAGCTTGAAGGCATCCGAGATGTCGGCTTTGGAGAGCCAGGCACCTGTACCTGCTTTGATGATTGCTTGTATTGCCATGTCGACGGAGGAATATTTTAGGGAAAACTCTTCGGAGGGGATCAGGGAATTGAGACTGGGGATGTGGGAAGAATGAGGTGCAGACAGGTCGTACACCAAACGCAATTTATTCGTGAACTTGCCCTTGACAAGCCCAATAGGGCTGACTCTCCAGGTGCTGAAAGGGGGGCAAGTGAAAGGGCCTATAACATACTCTCGATCTACCTCTGCTTGTAAGAGCTGATCTATGGCTTGTTCGTCAATGGCTGCTGAACGAAGATTGGCACATTCGTGAGTACTGTGGGGTAGTGAAATGAGGCCGGTGTGAAAGCCTGCTGTGAAGCCTTGGATAAGGTAGGTGGCCAGGGAAGGGGTGGGATGTGAGGTGAGGTACAGTCCTAACCATAAGAGGTTGATCCGGCTTAGTCATGCCTTCTTGTGTTGTTTGACTTCGCACAAATTCCTTGGGTGTGCTCTTTGGCATAAGGTGCAGATGTGGAGTAGGCGGCACTGGCTGAAGTTGCAGGACCCGTAGTTGTAGTTATTACAGATGGCTGCCCCTCCCACGGTTCGGACTGGACGTCCGAATTTGTCCACCTGAGGCGTTGGTTCAGGGGGCGACTGACCCTGAATTGTACCCGAGGTAGAGGGAAACTCGAAGGGCCGTCTGATCGCCGCATTGGCGCACCAGGTGGCAGTGTGGGTGGAGGACTGACAAATCGCACACAGAGGTGAGCGTAAGCCGGCAAAGTGGCGGCAGAAGAGCTCTGTGTCCATGAGACTCCAATTTGTCGTAGTCTGGAACTGTGTGAATCTGGCGGCGGCCTTAGCGGAAAAGGAACGGTGGTAATCATAAAACGCAAATCCTCCATACTTGTAGCCCAAGTCTACCACCGTATGGAGATACAAGTCCAGCTCTTCCCGTGTGCTGGGGGTGGCTGAGCATAAGACGTCTCTGAGCATGCCAAAGGCCAGGGTAAATTCTGGGACCGATAACTTGCGGTTCAATCTGGGGTCTTTGGCTTTAAGGACCACCGATATGTCACCCCAGGAGTAGGCCTTATTTTCTGCCAGATCGTGAACGGAAATAAGGAGAGAGGCCAGGTTGATGTCCCTGCCGTCCAAAATGTCCTTCCTGATACTGGTTGGGACCAAATGGGAGGGGTAAACAATGGGGCTCCAGCCTGAGGTACCTGCAGGAAGGGGTGTCAAGGTTTGAGTTGCGATTGGGTCAGGGACAGCCGTGGCCGGTCGAGCCTCCAGGAGTGCCACCCTGGTTTGGACGTCTGTAACCGAGGTAGACAAGGATGACACCATCGTGTGTAATTGTGAGATAGCTGATGATATTGACTGGAGGGATGCCTGTTGGGTACTGGGTCCTGCTGCTGGTGGGGGGAAGAGGAGTTTGAAGAGCTCGCCTTTCCTCGCTGTGGCGGGGAAGGGGACACCTCTGCATCTGAGCTCTGCCGTCAGTTTGGGGATAGTCCATCCCCTGAGGGACTGCACGCTGCCGCTCTTTGAGACCGGGGAAGGTGACAGGGGGGCCGTGAAGTCTTCGCTGCCGGCCTGAGACATAGTTGATCTGGTGAGAATCTCCTGTCTTGAGCTCTTATTTTCCAGTTGACTGTAACCTATTGGGGGTGACATGAATTTCAAGTTTTTGTTTGATCCCCTGAGTCATACTTACCCGACTTATTCTCCCATTTTTTTTTTTTTTTACCTGGGGGGATATCGTCCAACCTGGTGCAGGGTGGACCTACTGAACTTTGACTGACCTAGAGGAAAATGAAAGGTGATAATTCGTGAAGGGATTGCTAACTAACTTGAAGCGACAATTTGCATGGTGCATGCAATCTTTGTGACAATGAAATGATTTGAAATGTTTGCCTTGATTATGAAATGAGTGAACTCCATGACAGAGGCCCGGCCCGGTCGTGTCGTGACTGATCCGACCGTGAACCGGGCTCTGGAGCATGAACTGAAATGAGGCAACTGAAAAACATTGGTGCATACCGGGACGAATCGGTGCCTGTTTGATGCATCTGGATTCGAATCGGAGCGCAGTATGAAATGAAATGAGAGAAATGTTTACCTTGACCGAGGCTCGAATTGGTTGTGCCGTATTTTGCGACTGGCAACGAACCGAGCTCTGGTATAGGTATGGATACGGCCGAAACAAGTGAGGCATTCCGTGACGAATCGGTGCATCTCAGATGCGACTGGTTTCGAAACGGTGATGCGCTGTGGGAGTGAAATGGTAGTAATGGCATGACTGAGATGCGGATCAGTCGCCCGATATCTGCGACTAGCTATGATCCGGACTCTGGAGCATGTTTCAGAAATGAGGCCGAGCCCTGGGGCACACCGTAACGAATCGGTGCATGGAGGATGCGACTGGATTCGAAGCGGAGCGCGGTAAGTGCAGGTGTAACATATCGTTTGCCATGATGGAGGCGCGAATCGGTCGTGCTGTTGTAGCGACTGACTACGACTCGGACTCCGGAGCATGTACTGAATGTGGCCAATCCTGGGGCACGCCGAGATGAATCGGTGCATTTCCATGCGACTGAATTCATGTCGGAACGTGATACGTGGTAATGAAATGATAACCATGACAGAGGTACGAATGACTGATAATAACGTGACTCTGGAGCATGTACTGAAATGAGGCCGTGACTACTGGGGCACACCGGAGCGAATCGGTGCATCTTTTAGGTGCGACTGGATTTGAATCGGAGCGCGGTAGGTGACTGAAATGAGAAATGATTGAAATGATTTGAAATGTTAGAAATGAGTTTAGAAATGTTTCAGAAATGAGAAATGATTGGTATCGAACTGACGTGGTTCGAAAAGATTTATGCATTTACGAATCGCTATGGCTGTCTGCTGACACATGTTTAACAATTAAGACCTGTCTGGAATGAAGCGACGCTTGCGTCGCTATGGTTTCCTCAGATAACGCGAAATGGTAACATGACGACAGTGCGAGTAATACACATGCGGTTACGTTCGTGAAATTTGCAAGTGATTCGTAATTCTGATACCACGGTTTAGTGACATGACATAACGTACGAAAAAACAAAAATCCGAGGGGACCCTACCTGCGACAGCCCAGCCAGACGCGTGGTGCGAACGAATCGGTAAACGCGGACTTCAAAACTCTCGGGCACGGAGATCACGAAATGCGGGAGCCAAGTATTTGCGAACGCTGAAATCGGAATAGTCGGCCTAGTGACGTGTATCGCGCACAGGAAACCGACAAGCACCACAGGTGAGCGGGCTGCTTAAATACCCCCCGGGCTCCTCCCATAAATTCAGGCCACCATATTGGCCTTCCTACATAATTTTTTTTTTTTTTTTTTGGTTTATCCAATTTGATTAGGGACTATTCTGGTTCAAGCCACTCAGCTTTTTCTTGTGCTGTTCTAGGTACTCATCTTCCACCAATCCTTTTATCTGCTTGCTATGCTGAGTTTTTCTATGCTAAGATTGTAATTGATATGCATAATCTTTATTTTGATGTGCCCCGCTCCCCACACAGACCTAGAACCGCTTGCCCCAACTGAAATGACAGCGGCACACTGCGTCATCTGTTGCCGGGCGAATTTGATTGGTTGTCTGGGTGGAGGAGAGTATATTTAAATTCACTGCTCTGTCATGTGGCCACGCCCTCCTTAGAAGTCCATAGTGACGAAACCGGTCAGGGCGTGACCAACACGACGCTGCCGAAGTGACGCTCTGTGCTCCACCATCCTCCACCACCTACCCGGAAGTGATTGCAGCTATCTGCATGGAAGCATTCGCTTTACCCTGGATGGCTGATGACGATGATAGCGCTTTCTGGGCCACTTATGTTTCTGTGCTTGTGATGTTTTACTTTGATGTACGCAGTTTTTACTAAGGGGTCCGCTTGTATATGAGTGGTTGCTTTCAAAAGTATTCTTACTGCCCTATCCCAAAGAAAACAAATTAGTGAATAGTGATATGAATTCAATATTCGTGAGTTAGCTGCAACTAATAAATGCAAGATACAGGCATTAAAACATAAAAACCCCTGGAAGACGTCATCTGTGATGAAACGGCGTAGGGAGGAGCGGCGTGCTGACAGCACCACACACTGCGCTGAACCCGGAAGCTACGGGCAGCGTATGAGAGCCGGCCGGCTCGTGTTTCTTGTTATCCACTGCTGAATATACATCCTTTTAATTGTAAGTGCAATCTTTTATACTAATAAATTGTTTTAAAACGGATTACACTATGGATGCTTTACATCTTTTCCTTGTTTGTGAACGAATTTACACCATACGAGATGACATCTCTTATTGAAAGCGGGGGAAGTCTTTCTGGCGCTGACAGCTACCTTAACACCTGAGGCTGGGTAAAAGCCTAAAGTACGTTGGGTCTCTGTGAAAGGGGACCTAGCGAGCTGGTAAGCGACAGCAATATCTGTGGTGGAGGCACTTTTTTGTTCAACATACACTTTTTTCCATATATATGTGTATTGGCATGACCTGCAAAACTCATGCAAGTGTGGTATATAGCACAGCTTAATATTTTGAATGTTATTTCGAATATGTGTATTGGCATGACCTGCAAAACTCATGCAAGTTTGGTATATAGCGCAGCTTATTATTTTGAATGAGTGGTTGCTGTTTACTGTACCTTAACGCTGATTTATTTTGTGACTCTGGTGAGTTTGACCCCCTGGGGGAGTGTGCTGCACATGGTTTTATTGGCTCACTATTTCTGGTGAAAGGTGCACATTTGACCACTTTAATTCTACAATCAAAACCTTTTTTGGAACTGTTTACCTTGCCATCTACTGCTTATAGACTTTATTTGTGGGAAAACCCACATGCTGTGATATTGCTTCTTTATCACGTTTTAATTTTAGCGCTGTTTTAGTATCCTAATAATTTAGTGTTTGTACTGCTTATTTGCATACTACTGTTTGATATTTATTTTATTACCATAGATACAACTTACAACTTTGAAAATAATTAGTAATAATTATTAGTAATTAATTAGTCCCTGAAGAAGATAAAAACCATGTGTGTTTTTCAAAACAAGTTAGATGATCTGTCGCCTTGACAGCTTCTGGGCTTTGGTTTATAGTTGGTCTTTTAATTCTGTGTTTTCATGTATATGTTTTGGATTTATCCAATGCTGTGTATCGTGACCATGAGTTGTCTATTCATGTAATAAAATCCAAGTATTTTCTCAGTAAATTGGCACTGTAGTTATTATTCCTATCTTCAGGCACATCAGTGGTATATAAGGCACATATTGATTACTTGCCATAGGCTGGTGTCCATAAGCAAGTTCCACCGATGAAGCAGAGATGATTTAACAGAAAGATACACTGTCTCAGATGATCTTCTATCACAAGCACAGCAACAGTGCTAATAGGCAGAACTCCTGCGGATCCCTGTTCTGTCCCTGCAGGCTGGAACACTCTCCCTGAGTAAGGCCTAGCTTTTCCTCACAGGCAGTGTATAGTTCCCTCATTAATTCCACACATGTCTAATTGGTGGCTGGGCTCTGCTTTTATATCAGAGCTAACAGAAAATGGTGGGCAACATCACGAGAGAACTTGTTCCCCAATCAGAACATGAGGCTCTACAAAGAGAACAGCTACAGCCTCAATAGAATTTCACCAAACATCAGGGCCGGACTGGGCATAAAAGCCAGCCCTGGAAAAAATTTCATACCAGCCCCATAGCATTATTATACCAGCCCAACAGCATACCTTTCTTGTTCATGAAAGGGAAAACCATGTAGTTTAAAACACATAGGGCAGATATGAAAGCACATAGGGCTTTATATATATATAAAAGCAAATTCCAGTTGAAAGTGGTCAACCATCAAGGGGGACACCATGAACTCGAAAACGTGTGGGGGGGGACTCTGTTGACCAGAGACCACCTTCTGCAGAAAGAATACACTAAGGTAAGGTAAGGGGGGTTACTGATATAAGGGGGAAACCTTTATATCAGATCAGTGCCCCCTTACATTATCGCATTCATGCCCCCCTTACATCAGTGACCCCCCTCAGACTGTCCTGGCGATTCTGTCACTGACCTCCTCTTAGGTGCACCATGCAGGGCTCAGTCAGTCGGCTCCAGCTCGGTGGCTCTGGTTTTATTCTATAGTCTCCTCACCACAGTCCACAAACGTCTGACTTCTCCCATGACCCCCATCCTGCTCCCATTCTTGACTTCTCTCCAGACTCCCTCAGAGACTGCAGACATGATACAGGAGATGTCAGAGGTTGCGGACATGATACAAGAGATGGTTAGAGACTGAGGACATGATACCAAAGATGGTAAGAGAATGCAGACATGCTACAAGAGATGGTCAGAGACTGCAGACATGATACAGGAGAATAATGCAGCCTCACCAGTTCTGAACAAATGCAGCCTCACTGTGCCCATCAAATGCAGCCTTATTGTGCCCATCAAATGCAGCCTTATTGTGCCCATCAATGCAGCCTCACTGTGCTCATCAATTGCAGCCTCACTGTGCCTGTGAATTCAGCCTCACTGTGCCTGTGAATGCAGCCTCACTGTGCCATCATCGCAGCCTCACTGCCCATCAATGCAGCATCACTGTGCCCATCAAATGCAGCTTTACTGTGCCCATGAATTCAGCCTCACTGTTCCCACCATTGCATCCTCACTGTGCCTGTGAATGCAGCCTAACTGTGCCCACCATTGCAGCCTCACTTTGCCCGTGAATTCAGCCTCACTGTGCCCACCATTGCAGCCTCACTGTGCCTGTCAGTGCAGCATTACTGTGCCCACCATTGCAGCCTCACTGTGCCCGTGAATGCAGCAACACTGTGCCCACCATTGCAGCCTCACTGTGCCCACCATTGCAGCCTGTGCCCGTGAATTCAGCCTCACTGTGCCCACCATTGCATCCTCACTGTGCCCATGAATGCAGCCTCACTGTGCCCACCATTGCATCCTCACTGTGCCCGTGAATGCAGCATCACTGTGCCCACCATTGCAGCCTCACTGTGCCCGTGCATTCAGCTTGTGCCCATGAATTTAGCCTCACTGTGCCCACCATTGCATCCTCACTGTGCCCGTGAATGCAGCATCACTGTGCCCACCATTGCAGCCTCACTGTGCCTGTGCATTCAGCTTGTGCCCGTAAATTCAGCCTCACTGTGCCCATCATTGCAGCCTGTGCCTGTGCATTCAGCCTCACTGTGCCCACGATTGCAGCCTCACTGTGCCCACCATTGCAGCCTACGCCTGTGAACTCATCCTCACTGTGCCCACCATTGCATCCTCACTGTGCCCACCATTGCAGCCTGTACCCGTGCCTTCACCCTTACTGTGCCCACCATTGCAGCCTGTGCCCGTGAATTCAGCCTCACTTTTCCCAGCATTGCATCTTCACTGTGCCCAACATTGCAGCCTGTGCCCGTGAATTCAGCCTCACTTTTCCCAGCATTGCAGCCTCACTGTGCCCACCATTGCAGCCTCACTGTGCCCGTGCATTCCGCTTGTGCCCGTGAATTCAGCCTCACTGTGCCCACCATTGCATCCTCACTGTGCCCGTGAATGCAGCATCACTGTGCCCGTGAATTCAGCTTGTGCCCGTGAATTCAGCCTCACTGTGCCCATCATTGCAGCCTGTGCCCGTACATTCAGCCTCACTGTGCCCACCATTGCAGCCTCACTGTGCCCACCATTGCAGCCTCACTGTGCCCACCATTGCAGCCTGTGCCTGTAAATTCATCCTCACTGTGCCCACCATTGCAGCCTCACTGTGCCCACCATTGCAGCCTGTGCCCTTGCATTCAGCCTCACTGTGCCCACCATTGCATCCTCACTGTGCCCACCATTTCAGCCTATGCCCATGCATTCAGCCTCACTGTGCCCACCATTGCAGCCTGTGCCCTTGCATTCAGCCTCACTGTGCCCACCATTGCAGCCTGTGCCCAGGACTTCAGCCTCACTGTGCCCACCATTGCATCCTCACTGTGCCCACCATTGCAGCCTGTGCCCGTGAATTCAGCCTCACTTTTCCCAGCATTGCATCCTCACTGTGCCCATCATTTCAGCCTATGCCCATGCATTCAGCCTCACTGTGCCCTCCATTGCAGGCTCACCATTGTAGGACACACAGCACAGAGCACTAGAGGGAGAGAGCAGGAAGCAGCCTTTTTTTTTTACTAAGAGAGAGAGGTATTTTAAGATACTTCCAAGCAAAGACCAGTATCAAGTCATAACACACGGGACTATAAAGTGATAAAAAAGGTGCAAGAGTTCACTTAAAGCAGCTGACAGGTTTCCTCATATCTCTTTTCTTCCTCTACATTTACTCACTTTTAGATCACTTATAGAGACTGTAGAAATACATTTGCTATTTAAAACCCAACTCTACTTTTTTTGTAACAGTCGGCTCACCATTGTAGGACACACAGAGACATCTCCCACGATGTATCACGGAGCAGGGTATGTGTTCGGCGGCCGCGCTGTTACAAGGCCCCGCCCCCTAGATTGGCTCGCGTGATAGGTGGAACCTTCAATCTACTATCACATGAGCCGGTCTAGGGGGGGCGGGGCCTTGTAACAGCGCGGCCACCGAACACATACCCTGCTCTTATACACAGGAGAGATTGAGGGAGCGGAGCGCTGCAGCTGCAGTCAAAGCTCAAAGCAGCCCCAAGGCAGGCAGCCTACCGGGATATTTCCCGGTATCCCGGTAGGCCAGTCCGGCCCTGTCAAACATTGAAAATCTGCATATAACATGACATTTCTGCATGAGAAAGTGAGTATGATACAATTGTAGTCCCACTTCTCCTCTCAGCCAGCAAGACTGTATGTAACAGTTAACTGTATGTGAGGAGGCTACCTACAAAGGGATAAATGGTTTTCAAAATATTTTACAAATAAATATCTGAAGAGTGTGGCGTATATTTGTATTCAGCCCCCTTTACTCTGATACCCCTAACTAAAATCTAGTGGAACCAAATGCCTTCAGAAATCACCTAATTAATAAATAGTCAACCTGTGTGTAATTTAATCTCAGTATAAATACAGCTGAAGCCATCGGAGGTTTGTTAGAGAACCTTAGTGCACAAACATCATCATGAAGGCCAAAGAACACACCAGACAGGCCAGAGATAAAGTTGTGGAGAAGTTTAAAGCAGGGTTAGGTTATAAAAATATATCCCAAACATCTCACAGAGCACTGTTCAATCCATCATCCAAAAATGGAAAGAGTATGGCACAGCTGCAAACCTACCAAAACATGGCAGTCCACCTAAAACGACAGACTGGGCAAGGAGAGCATTATTCAGAGAAGCAGCCAAGAAGCCCATGGTAACTTTGGAGGAGCTGCAGAGATCCACAGCTTAGGTGGGAGAATCTGTCCACAGGACAACTATTAGTCGTGCACTCCACAAATCAAGTGGAATGAAGAAAGCCATTGTTGAAAGAAAGCCATAAGTATTTCCGTTTGCAGTTTGCAAGAAGCCATATAGGGGACACTGCAAACATGTGGAAGAAGGTGCTCTGGTCAGATGAGATCAAAATGTAACTTTTTGGCCTAAAAACAAAATGCTATGTCTGGCGGAAACTAACACTGCACATCACCCTGAACACACCATCCCCACCGTGAAACATGGTGGTGGCAGCATCATGTTGTGGGGATGCTTTTCTTCAGCAGGGACAGAAAAGCTGGTCAGAGTTGATGGGAAGATGGATGGAGCCAAATACAGGGCAATCTTAGAAGAAAACCTGTTAGAGTCTGCAAAAGACTTGATAATGGGGGTGGAGGTTCACCTTCCACTAGGACAACGACCCTAAACATACAGCCAGAGCTACAATGGAATGGATTAGATCAAAGCATATTCATGTATTAGAATGGGCCAGTCAAAGTCCAAACCTAAATCCAATTGAGAATCTGTGACAAGACTTAAAAATTGCTGTTCACAGATGCTCTCCATCCAATTTAACAGAGCTTGAGCTATTTTGCAAAGAAGAATGAGCAAAAGTTTCACTCTCTAGATGTGCAAAGCTGGTAGAGACATACCCAAAAAGACTTGCAGCTGCAATTACAGCGAAAGGCGGTTCTGCAAAGTATTGACTCAGGGGGCTGAATACAAATAAACGCCACACTTTTTACATATTTATTTGCAAAAAATTTGGAAAACCATTTATCATTTTCCTTCCACTTCACAATTATGTGCCACTTTGTGCTGGTCTATCACATAAAATATATTACAATTTTTGGTTGCAACATGACAAAATGTGGAAAATTTCAAGAGGTATGAAAACCTTTTCAAGGCACTGTAGTTGCCCATTTGAGGTTGGCTTGTAAGTTGCAGACAATCCAAAAGGAAGTTATTTCATTACTTATCTTGGTGTCTTCTGCAAACACTGAAATTGTACTTTTAATCAAAGATTATATATTATTTATAAATAGATTAACGTATATGTAAACGTTTTTTTTTTTTTAAACAAACATTTGTCACAGATTGGCCCCGATCCTCCTCTTCTGGGGTCCCTCAGCGACGCTCCTCCTCTTCTCGAGTGCCCTGTTGGAGAAGCACTCTCCCTCAGGGCACCCGTGCAGGTGCGCTCCCATGTTCTGCTGCTGCGTTCATTGACACAGACCATCCCTGAAGTTCTGCTAAAGTCAAGTGGACATCCCATAATTGTCCAATCCCTATCCAAGTTCTAATCCATCAATAAAATAACAAAAACAAAACACTGGACTGTTCCCTGACTTGGAGTCCCTGTGAACTTGTGTTGTGCCTGGCTGTGCAGGGGGATCCCAGTTCACTTGCGGCTCCTTAGAGGGTGTGGTACACTTCACATTCAAGCTTCTGTTAACCCATGAAGCCTCACTCCTTATCCCCTCTGTAACACTCAGGAGAGGTCCCTAGTAGAGATGGGCCGAACACCCCTTGGTTCGGTTGAACATAGCAAAAGTTCGTAGCCGAACAAGGAACCCCATTAAAATCTATGGGACTAAGTGCCCATTTCGAAGGCTTATATGCAAGTTATTGAACATACGGGGGGGGGGGGTACTGCCCTGGGGGACATGTATTAATGCAAAAAAAGTTTTTAAAAAAGATCATTTTTAAACAAGCAGTGATTTAGTGATACTTAACGTGAAACAATAAAAATGAAAAATTCCTTTAAATATGGTGCCTGGGGAGTCCTCTTAGGCTGGATTCACACCTATGCATTTTTAGTGCTTTTTGCATTTTGCAGATTTGTACTACAGAACGTGTACCATAGGAAACCATGGTAAATGGACTGTAGTGCAAATCTGCAAAATGCAAAAAGCACTAAAACTGCATAGATGTGAATCAGGCCTTAGTCTGCCTGTAAAGTGGCACACCTGCACCATGTATAGAACCTGCTACAGCAAAAATTAAATTTATAAAGAAAAAAATGACATTTTCCCTGCAAAGCTTTCTTTATTTTGTAAACCACAGCTTGGGGAGTCTGTATGATAAGGCCACCATTTAGTGCACTCAGAAAAAGATTAGAGATTTTTTGGATAAATTCTGGTGTCTGTTTTGCAGACTTTGGATAGGAGTAACAGGTGCTGAAAAATTGGGCTTTGGGTGTTGGTGGTGCCTTCATACTGTAACCCTCTAGAAGTACTCTTGGTGAAAGCAAGAATTGGCCTTGCTGTAATAAATTTAAATGATATGCACCTGTCAAACAGGTGCGGAAAAATTGATCCCTGGGTGTTAATTGTGCCCATAAAACCTACAGTATACCAAAAACTTTCTTCCAGTTAAAATCAACACCCACAAAGCTATGAAGCCTAGATAGTCTTTCAGAGATTCCACATCCCAAAAACACTTGCTCAGAGACACCAGGGCTTGACAGCTGCTGCTAATCCAGGAATGATTAATTTTGATTAATCGCTCTTTTATCATTCACAAAACCTCCAGCAGCACTGAATGCCCATTTGGAATGCACGTTAGATGCAGGGAAGCTCAGCAGCTCAACTGCATACTGGGCAAGTTCTGGTCAGTTGTCTATTCTCGTGGACCCAGTAACCCAGTGGATCATCGACTGGAAAGCACTCCATGTCTGTTTTCGCCCCTAGATAATCTCCCACCATATGATACAGACGCTGCCAATGGGATGTAGAAGCTGACAGCTCTGGGCGCTGAGGACTAAAAAACTTTTGAAATGCATCACTGAGGAGGTCCCCTTATCCATCGCTCCTCCTTTGACCAACAGAAGCCTCAAAACTAGCTTTTCTTTGAGACTGTAACCTAGCAGAGTCTGGAAAGGCGTTACATAAACTCCTCTTTAAGGTGTCTTCAAGATTTTTCATTCTCTGCTCCCTCTGCGGGGATGGAACGAGTTCCATGACTTTTCCTTTGTAAAAGTGGTCAAGGGGGGTTGCCAACCAATAATGATCCTTCTCCTTGATGCCACAAATTCTCGGTCCTTTCACAGGCTTTGAAGAATAAGGGAGCCCATGCACTGCAAGTTTGCGGAGGCATGACAAGCAGAGTCCTTGTGGCCACTAAGGATTACAGCTCCTGGAACTGCCTCCTCCCAGCCAAGTACTACTCCCAAGAGTTCGGGGGACAGAAAACCACCTTTTAAGGTTTAACATATGTCTTCCTCTGGATCAATGCCTCCAAAACTGCCAGGATTCTCCTCCTTCCTCTCCTCTTATGTGTTCTGTGGCACCGCAAGCATGGTGTCTGCATTAAGCGGGCCTTGAAAGGAAAGGAAGTCCTCCTCTTCCTCCTGCTGCTCTGCCTCGAGTACTCTGTCCATAATGCCACCCAAACTCTGCTCCAGCAGGAACACAACAAGGATTGTGTTATTGATGCATGCATTGTCATGGCTCACCATCCTTGTTGCCTCATAAATGGTGACAGTACAGTGCATGCATCTTTTATCAGCAGCCATTGGCGTGGGGAAAAAAAGCCAAGCCGCCCTGAACCTATTATTGTGCCATACTCACACAGGTACTTGATGACTGCCCTCTGCTGCATGTGCAGCCACTGCAGCATTGCCAAAGTTGAGTTCCACCAGTTGGGCTTGTCACAAATCAGGCGGTTTATGGGCAGGTGGAATTCCCGCTGAATTTCAGCCAATCGAGCACTGGCTGTGTATGCCTGCCTGAAATGGCTACAGACTTTTCTGGTCTTCTTCAGAAGATCTTGCAACCCTGGGTACTTGTTTAAGAAATGCTGCACCACCAAATTGAGGACATGTGCCAAGCATGGCACATGTGTCAACTTTCCCTGTTGAAAGGTGGACAGGAGGTTATTGCCATTATCGCACACCACCATTCCTTGCTCAAGCTGGCATGGCCTGAACCACCTCTGGGCCTGCCCCTGCAGAGCTGAAATAATCTCTGCTCCGGTGTGACTCCTGTCCCCTAGAAAGACCAGCTAAAGCACTGCATGCCATCTTTTAGCCTGACTCATTAAATAGCCCCTTGAGCGCTAAGGGGGTACTAGTGGTTCATAGGACAATTCAGCAGAGGAGGGCATAGTGGAGGAGGAGGTGGTGAAGCAGACAAATCTCACATCACCACCAGCTGTATGGGGATGTGATGGCAAAACAAACTTTAGCACTGAGCCCTGTCCTGCATCCTTCATAGTTGCAAGCAGGGTTACCCAGCAGTAACGTGGACCTTGCTGCTGACTGCCTTGCCCAATGATGCCACAAAATTGCCTTCCATGTGATGGTACAGAGCTGGAATGGCTTTACATGCAAAGAAATAGGGACTGGGAACCTGCCATTGTGGCACAGCACATTCTGAAAATTCATGGAATCCACCAGACAGAAAGGCAGGAGTTATAAAGCCAGCAGCATACTTTACAGCTGGTGGTGTGCTGCTGGCAGACGTGCTGCAAGGATCTATGACACCCTTCGCTATACCATCATCCCTGTTAGTGGAGGCTGCTGAGAGGTCATGAGATATAGTGAGGTAGACCTGAAAGGTAAGACGTGAGGAGCAGAAAAAATGTGTCCCTTTTGTGTGGCTTTCAGGTGTTCTTGCCAATGGGCTGAGTGGTGGGAGGTTAAATGTCTTGTTAAGCATGTGGTACCCAAATGGCTGGTGTTTTTGCCACACTTGATCTGTTAGAGCCAAAGTTTTCAAATTGCAACAGTGCAATAGGCTGCACATGTGCTAAAAAAAGGCCCAGACAGCTATTTTGTGGGAAGTAGGCCAGGAGATAACAGCTCCACAATGTGATAGAATAGGGTGGCTGATCTTTACTCCTCTATAATGGCTGCCTCTGGAGGACATCCTGCCTTGTTGGGGTTGTGCCTCACCCTCACTTCCTCTGCTCTATCTGGCACCCAAGTCATTTCAATTACCTCATCGTCATCATCCCCTCCATCCTCATCATCACTGGAGCCAACTTGGCAATACGCTGCAGCTGGGGAAACATGACTGCCAATTTGTTGTTCATCAGTGTTTTCCCTTCTCTGTAGGCTCGTGTTCCTACCTTCCTCAACCTCAGAGTAAGAACCAACGTCAGAATCAAGTAATGCCTGTGCAGCATCAACAAGGAGCAAGTGGCTGATGCTGTGTTTAAATAACTCCTCCATGCATGATGCTGGGGCTATAGGGCAGAGTAAGTCGCTCTGGCAGCTGCGGCGGACTGCACACTAGTCTCTGCTTGGGTGATAGAGGATGAGGAGGATGGTTTAGTAAGCCAGTCCACCACCTACTCTGCATGCTGTGGCTGGATAGCACGGGTAACATCACTAAACAGAGAAAATGGTGCCCTGCCTGAGGACAGACCACGTCCACCTTTGCCTGTGGACACAGACACTGCTGGCCCCCTCATAGTGGTATGGGAGCATCTTCCTTGTTGGCCCCCCAGACATGATGGGGAGCTTATTGCCCAAATGTAATAGAGACAGGGAAATGTGTAATTTGATGCACTGTAATCAATGGAAAGTGGGGTTTGGTGCACTTTAACTTGAAGATTGCCGCTGACAGAAATATCAAAACTATAAAAAATAAAAATAAAAAAGGGGGAACAACAGTGCCACAGTTGGAAAAACTGTGGCTCACAATTTCAAATAGATGGAACAAAAAAAAACCAAAACAAAAATAGCACGCATTAACCAAAAAAAAAGGGGGGGTATACAGCACTAAAGGTTATGTAATGCAAAATGTAAAAAGTTTAATATAATACAATTATTTATAAAAATATATATATATTTTTTTTTAAATATACTGCAGTAAAACTGCACTGACACACTTCAATATACTGCAGTAAAACTGCACTGATGAACTACAATATACTGCAGTAAAACTGCACTGACACACTACAATATACTGCAGAAAGAACTGCACTGACGCACTTCAACAGACTGCAGTAAAACTGCTCTGACACATTACACCAACACACTTCGATAAACTGCAGTAAAACAGCGCTGACACACTATGCTGCACTATCACTATATTCACACTACACTGACACTCTACACTCACAAAAGAATAGCAATAGCACACTATAGCACACTAACTCGCTAGTAGCAATGAACAGAGCCCTGTTCTATCTATCTCCACCCCAATATCACACTGCAAGAGGCTTCTCTGAGAAGGAACCTTTTATAGTGAGGTGTAGGTCTATTAGCAGTGAGCCACGATTGTCATCATGACTTTCTCCAATCATGGCTCTAACAGTGCTCTGTGCCTTCATTGGGCAAAACCTTTCTTGCTTGTCAGGGCTGGGCTCAGCCCTTCTTTCTCAAAGCTGGCCACTCAGCTGTTGGCTAATTGCTAGCTCCTATCTCTCCACAGTGACTCACCTGTTGATGATATCCTGCTAGTCAGTCCTGCCGACTAAAGCTGTTCAGTCCAGCTGATCTCTGCCTTCACCTTGGTCACATCTCTAGAGATGCTCTCCTGTGTTCCTGTTAAAGACTTGCTTGGCTGACATTCCTTCTGGCTCCAGATCCTGCTTGCTGTTCTACTACGCTCATCTCTGGCTCCCTGATGTTTTGGCTTGTCTGACTATCCATTCCGGTTCCTGTACTCTGGCTATGTTTTGACTACGTTTACTCTGTTTACCTTTTTTAATTATTATTAAACAAGTGTGATTTAACTGTACTTCTGTCTCAGTCTGATTCATGGTTTCTGATAGTAGGCGAAGGCCATGAATTCAGGATATGCAGTCAATCCACTTGTTGATAATATTTTTTCCAGATTGGATGAGCGGGATCACCACATGGATCAGTTTGCCAAGGTGTTACAAATGCTCCTGAGTCCCACGGCTCACCTGGAATCTCCCACTGTGGCTGCTCTGGTACAAGCTGTGTTGCAGGTTGTCCCTGCTGCTGCTCCAGTCTCTGTGCAGGCACCCGCCTCGAGTATTACCTCTGTAAGAGGTATGTCTGGTTCCGCTCCACTTCCCCAGCGATTTGGGGGCGATCCAGTCCAATGCAGAGGGTTTCTCAACCAGGTTGAGATATACTTTGAGATACTGCCTGAGGCGTTTCACACGGACAGAAGCAAAGTAGGTTTTGTGATATCTTTGCTTTCTGAGAGAGCCTTGGCCTGGGCAATGGGAGAAGCAAAAACCTGTTGTCTTGAGTTTGAGTTACCCTGAGTTTGTGAGTTCTTTTAAAAGGGTATTTGACATTCCCGCATGCTCCGCTTCTGCTGCCAAGTGCCTCATGTCCATCAAACAGAGTACGAGAACTGATGCCAATTACACCATTGAATTCCGTACTCTGGCAACAGAGGTTACTTGGAACAATGAGACCCTAGTGGCTGCTTTTTCTCATGGTCTCTCGGATTCCATCAAGGATGAGATAGCAGCCTGAGATATACCCACTGAGCTGGAGAGGTTGATCATGTTTGCCATCCTCATTGACTCCTTTTTAAGGAGCGCTTGTGGAAGCCTCCTGTAAATTTGTCTCCAAAGTTTGCAGTCCCACCCTTGCCTCCCTCACCTCCCATGCTTTCTGGAACCGAGTCGGTCTGTGAAATTGAACCCATGCACTTGGGCTTCATGCCTCTCTCTGCGGATGAGAGAACCCTTAGGAGGAGGGAGAGATTGTGCCTTTATTGTGGCCAGGCAGGTCACTTTTTGAAGTCTTGTCCTACCCGTCCACTGAACGCTTGAAACTTGAGGTCCTGTCATGGACAGACCTCAGGTGGCATTGTTTCGTCCCCAGTTATCCAGAAGGATAAGCCCCTGGTTTCGGTTACCCTTTCTTGGGCTGAGTCATCCGTTGAGATACAGGCTCTAATGGACTCTGGGGCTGCAGGCCTGTTCATTAATGCTGCCTTTGTATCGAAGCACTCGATTCCGCTGCAGCTGTGTGACACTCCACTTGCCATTGAGGCTCTTGACGGAAAACCTCTACAGCCTGCCCATGTGACTTATGAGGCTGTTCCGTTGTCCATGGCCGTAGGGGCTCTTCACCATGAGATAATCCAATCCCAAGTTATTTCCTCACCTAAGTTTCCACTGGTTATTGGTTATCCTTGGTTACAGAGGCACAACCCCTCTTTTGATTGGCTCTGTGCTGAGGTTTTCTCCTGGTCGCCACAATGCAGTAAGACATGCTTCGAGAAGGTAGCCAAGGTCCTGTGCACCTCTTCACTTTCCTCCCTGCCAGAGGAGTACCGCGATTTTAGTGTTTTTTTTTCACAAAGGTCAAGCCGGTAGTTTGCCTTCACACCGGTCGTATGATTGTGCAATTGACATTCAACCTGGAGCCATACTTCCTCGTGGCCTGGGTTTACCCTTTGTCAGTCTTGGAGGATAAAGGCATGGAGGAGTATGTTGCAGACACACTTTCTCGATTTTTCATCCGCAAATCCTTGTCTCCTGCTGGTGCTGGTTACTTCTTTGTGAAGAAGAAAAGTGGTGAACTGAGACCTTGTACTGATTATAGGGGTCTCAATCGTTTCACGATTAAGAATGCCTTTCCGATTCCATTGATTATGGAGTTATTTGACCGCCTCAAGGGAGCAACAGTTTTCACGAAGCTTGATTTAAGAAGGGCATACAATCTCATGAGGATTAAGGAGGGCGACGAGTGGAAAACTGCGTTTAATACCAGAACAGGCCATTATGAGTACCTCCTAATGCCTTTTGGCCTTTGTAACACCCCACCAGTGTTCTAGGAATTTATTAACGATGTCCTCCAAGATTTGTTGCAGTTATTTACTGTGGTTTATCTCGACAATATCCTCATATTTTCCAAGTCCCTGGAGAGCCACCACACAGATGTCTGTTGTGTGCTTCAGAAACTAAGAGAGAATAATCTCTATTGTAAATTGGAGAAGTGCAAATTCCATCGTGAACAGGTTAAATTCCTGGGTTATGTCATTTCCACTGTTGGTTTTTCGATGGGCTCAGAGAAACTTTCAGCAGTCCTACAGTTGCCCCGACCCGTGGGTTTACGTCCTCTGCAGCATTTTCTTGGCTTTGCCAACTATTATCGGAAAATTATTCATAACTTCTCATCTCTGGTCAAGCCCCTGACTGATATGACTAGAAAGGACTGTAACCCACAGAGTTGGTCTCCGGAGTCCATTAAGGCCTTTGAGAGTCTAAAGGCTGCCTTTGTTTCTGCTCCTGTGCTGGCACATACTAATCCTACATTACCTTTTATACTTGAGGTTGATGCTTCTGAGACTGGAGTTGGCACCCTTCTGTCTCAACGTCCTACCTCTGAGAGCGTTATGCATCCTTGTGGCTACTTTTCCAAGAAATTGTCACCTGCAGAGTGCAATTACGAGATTGGTGACAGAGAGCTGTTAGTGATCATTTTAGTCCTGAAAGAATGGAGACATCTTCTCAAAGGTACCATTGTGCCGGTTCTCATTCTTACTGACAATAAGAATCTCACATTCTTGTCTGAGGCTAAACGCCTCTCTCCCAGAAGGGTGCAATGGGCTCTTTTCTTGTCTAGATTCAAATACATTGTCTCATTCTTACCCAGTACTAAGAATGTAAGGGCTGACGCTTTGTCACAACAATTTTCCTCCACTTCCAAAATGGAGTTAGTTCCGGTTCCTGTGATTCCTCCTGATCGCATTCTGGCTATGGTTCGCACCAGTCTCACTTCTCCTTTGGGTGAAAAATACTTGCATGCTCCTCCTGAGAAATCTTGTGACCGCTGCTTTGTCCCAGAGAGTTTCCCTACTGCCGTGCTCCAGACTTACCATCCTCCCAAGGCTGCTGACCACCCTGGAAAGAATCAACTCTTTTGGGCTATTTCCCAACAATTTTGAAAAAACAAAGTAATAGCCCAGCGCCAATGGTGGACCACCCGGAGAGCTCAAAACAGAACATGTGATGTATAACATGTATAATTTGTATATTTACCATACCATGTACTGAGACATTATGGATACATACAGCATAACTCATACAAAAGAATAAAGAGAGGAAACCATCAAAGATCACCCGTGCAGCCAGACCAATCGTAGCTGGTAGATACAGATCATAACAAGGAAAACACACAGAGTCCAGCGCTCAGGATATTTTAAAAGCAAACTGCAACAGGCATAGAAATTTGAATATTTTAATAAACCAGTAATGAATAATATAAAATGACAGTAATAACTGCTGATTGAAACCAAGTTAAAAAGCACTGTTGCAGAAAAAACACACAGTAACACAGTATTACAATATTAAAAACCACAATCTCACAATAATAGAAAATAGATAAGTATTGCACTCAATATCAACATGTGCTTAAAATGGGGGACAGTCAACCTTGAACAGCAGGAGACCATCACAGGAGATCCATCCAAAAATGCCCCACGGGAACCACTGAGTGAAGTGATAAAAACAGAACACAGTACTCAAAGCAGGAGGCAGTGGGCGAAGTAGTGGGGGCAAACCAAAGTACTCACAGCAAGATGAAAATGCTCAAAGCTGCCCCGTTCGTTGGGGAGACTGGCATCATGCAGGGGGGCTCGCTGGCTCAAACAGATAGTGAGATGGCCACAGCGTGGAAGGTGCACAGCTCGCCGTACGGAGAGCAGCCTGGCCGGAGCTCCGTGGCGGTGAGAGATGACGTCAGCACAGGGGAGCCGCTGGAACGTCAGTGGATGAACACAAACCGCTGACCTGCCGGATGGTGTCTCCACAGGGATGAGAACTCCTCAGTGGAAGGTGGTGACACTGCACTGGGATCAGTACTGGACCAAAGGCGAGTGGAGGAAACACTGATTGCACACGGTGTAGTGAAAGTTTTGAAGATTTTACATCAAGATAATTTTGTTTTCTGTTTGAGACATCCTGGTCTCATTTATGGACTGTTTTTAATCACAGACTTTATTATTATTATTTTTCATTTGTTCACTAATGTATACGTTTTCAATCACTATCACCTTTCACTGGGTTTATTGATTTATATTGATTATTAAGTCAATGCTACTATTTACTTTAACTCATATTGTAAATATCGTTATATGTACTGTGACATACTGAAGCAGAGCATGATCCCCTCCCTTCAGGGACTAGGCCGCAGGGCAGGATTCCAACATAACGACCCCAAACACACCTCCAAGATGACCACTGCTTTGCTAAGGAAGCTGAGGGTAAAGGTGATGGACTGGCCAAACATGTCCCCAGACCTAAACCCTATTGAGCATCTGTGGGGCATGCTCAATCCACCAGCTCCGTGATGTTGTCATGGAGGAGTAGAAGAGGACTCCAGTGGCAACCTGTGAAGCTCTGGTGAACTCCATGCCCAAGAGGGTTAAAGCAGTGCTGGAAAATAATGGTGGTCACACAAAATATTGACACTTTGGGCCCAATTTGGATATTTTCACTTGTGGGGAGTTATTTTGAGGGGACAGCAAATTTACACTGTTATACAAGCTGTACACTCACTACTGTACATTGTAGCAAAGTGTAATTTCTTCAGTGTTGTCGCATGAAACTATATAATAAAATATTTACAAAAATGTTAGGGGTGTACTCACTTTTGTGAGATACTGTATATCTAGTTAAGGATTCTTTTCCTTGAACCACTTCCCATTCATGCTATAGCCGAATGACGGCTGCAGCGCGGACCTACTTTGCCGGGACGCCGTCATTCGACGCCCTCCTGTTCTCGAGCGGCCTGAGCACTGAGACTCAGCTGATCACAGATCGAAGTAAAGGGTCGATCCCGACCCCTTACCATGTGATCAGCTGTCAGCCAATGACAGCTGATGATGTGATGTAAACAGAGCAGGTAATCGGCTGTTTTTTCTCCTCACACCAATAGCGTGAGGAGAGAAAAAAAAGCCAATCACTGGCTCCTGTCAGAGGGACATCGGTCCCGATTGCGGGATCATCTGTGCTGATGATCTGTGCCCACCTGTGCCACCTACCAGTGCACAACAGTGCTGCCTACCAGTGCTCACCAGTGCCACCTACCAGTGCCCACAGCGTCACCTACCAGTGCCCACAGTGACACCTATCAGTGCCCACAGTGCCACCTATCAGTGCCACCTATCAATGCCACCAATCAGTGCCTCATCATCAGTGCTGCCTATCAGTGTTACCAGTGCCCATTAGTGCCACCTATCAGTGCCCATCATTGCCACCTATCAGTGCCATCTATCAATGCTACCTATCTGTGCCACCCATCAGTGCCACCCATCAATGCCTCCTATCATGGCCCATCAGTGCCGCCTCATCAGTGCCGCCTTATCAGTGCCCATCAGTGCCGCCTTATCTGTGCCTATCAGTGCAGCCTATCAGTGTCCATCAGTGTAGCCTCATTAGCGTATATAAATGAAGGAGAAAAATTACCTGTTTGGAACATTTTATAACAAACTTTGAAAAATGTTGTGTTTTCTTTTAAAATGTTCCGTCTTTTTTTTGTTTGTTTAGCAAAAAATAAAAACCCCAGTAGTGATACCACCTAAAGAAAGCTCTACTTGTGTGAAAGAAAAATATAAAAATTTCATTTGGGTACAGTGTAGCATGACCACGCAATTGTCATTCAAACTGCGATGGTGGTGAAAGCTTAAAATTGGTCTGGGCAGGAGGGGGGTTTAAGTGCCCAGTAAGCAAATGGTTAACAATGGTGCTCACAATTAATGTGTGAATGCACACTTTGCTTGACATCGATTTCCCTTGGGTCTATTTGTTCTTTTTATTTGCTCCTTTCAACTAATGTCCTAGTTTTGCAATTTTAGGCGTAAGGGCCTACTCCACCCTACTCCACCCTCTATTCTCTCCATTCTCTCTATATTTATTGTTCTGAATCATTTACTTCTTTAATTATACATTGGCAGTCTATCAATTCACTGAAAGGTATGATCAGAATGTTCTGTTATGTGTTTATAAAAAATTATTTCCAGCTAGATGAATTATCTATTACTATGCATAATATTGCAGAATTTTTTTTATTATTATGCATCCAAGGATATTGATTGATTAATTGATTGATTATTTTTTAATCTTTATTTGATAAATACCCTTCCAAACCTCTGTTTGATTAAAGTAGTGAGTGTACAGCTTGTATAACAGTGTAAATTTGCTGTCCCCTCAAAATATCTCACAGCCATTAATGTCTAAACCGCTGGCAACAAGAGTGAGCACACCCCTAGGTGAAAATGTTCAAATTGGGCCAGTTAGCCACCCCCCCCCCCGTCATGTGACTCGTTAGTATTACAAGGTCTCAGGTGTGAATGGGGAGCAGGTGTGTTAAATTTGGTGTTATCACTCTCACTCTCTCATACTGGTCACTGGAAGTTCAACCTGGCACCTCATGACAAAGAACTCTGAGGATCTAAAAAAAAGAATTGTTGCTCTTCATAAAGATGGCCTAGGCTATAAGAAAATTGCCAAGACCCTGAAAATGAGCTGCAGCACGGTGGCCAAAACCATACGGCGGTTTAACAGCATGAGTGCTGCCAACACTGGGGAACCACAGTTCATTGAGGGAACCATGAATGCTAGCATGTACTGTGAGATACTGAAGCAGAGCATGATCCCCTCCCTTCAGAGACTGGGCCGCAGGGCAGTATTGCAACATGATAACGACCCCAAACACACCTCCAAGATGACCACTGCCTTACTAAAGAATAGGGATGGGCGAAACACCCCCCAGTTCGGTTTGCACCAGAACATGTGAACAGGCAAAAATTTTGTGGAACACGCGAACCCTATTAAATTCTATGGGACACAAACATGAAAAATCAAAAGTGCTCATTTTAAAGGCTTATATAAGTTATTGCCATAAAATGTGTATGGGGACCTGCGTACTGCCCCAGAGGACAAGTATCAATGCAAAAAAAAGTTTTTAAAGTGACAAATTTTTGAGGAGCAGTGATTTTAATAATGCTTAAAGTGAAATATTAAATATTCCTTTAAATATCGTGCTTGGGGGGCCCTTAGTCTACATGTAAAGTGGCGCATCTGTGTTATGTGTACAACAGTGCCGCAGCAAAATTACATTTCTAAAGTAACAAATTAAATTTAAACTTGCTTGCAGCTGTAATGTATTGCCGCCTCCCTAGGAAAAAAATTGGCATGGATTCCCTCCCCCCAGTCCATACAAGGCCCCTCAGGTCTGATATGGAGTTTAAGGGGAACTCCATGACAAAATTATAAAAAATTGGCGTGGGGTCCCCCCAAAATCCATACCAGACCCTTATCTGAGCAAGCAGCCCGGCAGGCCAGGAAAGGGGGGACAAGGGAGCACCCCCCCTCCTGAACCATACCAGGCCACTTGCCTTCAACATGGTAAGAGTGCTTTGGGGTCACCTTTAACAAGCGGGGCCCCAGATCCCGCCTCCCCATGTGAATGGGTATGGGATACATTGTACCCCTACCCATTTACAAAAAAATTGCCAAAAAGTAAAAACCACAATAGACATTTTTTGACAATTCCTTTATTAAAAATAATGAAATAAATAAAAAGTGTCCCGCGATGTACATCCATCGTCAATTAGGCCAATTAGGCCACCCCCTATATAACAGCTATCACAGCCAAGAGACAGCAGTCAGCGGGAGGCCTCCCATCAAGCTTTTTTTTTTCTATTTTTCTGGTCCGTCGGGCGGCGTAATTGAAGATGGATGGACATTGCCCTGTACACTTTTTTTTTTTCTCTTTTTTAATAAAGGAATTGTCAAAAACTGTCTATTGTGGTTTTTACTTTTTGACACTTTTTTGGTGAATGGGTAGATTCCGATAAGCCCCCCCACCCGCAGACACTCACAACCACCGTCAGGCCAGGGTTGTGGGGATGAGGCCCTTGTCCCCATCAACATGGGGACAAGGTGCTTTGGGGGGACCCCAAAGCACCCTCCCCATGTTGAGGGAAAGCGGCCTGGTATGGTTCAGGAGGGGGGGTGCTCATTTGCCTCTCCCCTTTCCTGGCCTGCCAGGCTGCTTGCTCAGATAAGGGTCTGGTATCAATTTTGGGGGGATGCCACGCCAATTTTTTAGAAATTTTGGCTGGAGTTTCCCTTAAAATCTATACTAGACCCAAAGGACCTGGTATGGATTTTGGGGGGACCAATGCCATTTTTTCTTCTTAATTCTGTCATAGGGTTCCCCTTAGCCACCTCAATGCACTATTATATACTCTGCACTGACTGCAGTGTATATATATATATACATACACTATTATATACTCTGCACTGACTGCACTGTATATATATATATATATATATATATATATATATATATATAAATAAATTTAAATATACTAGACTGCCTTCACTGTATATATAGTCTACACTGCTGCACTGTATATGTGTATACAGTCAGGTCCATAGATATTGGAACATTGACACAATTCTATTTTTTTTGGCTCTATACACCACCACAATGGATTTGAAATTAAACTAACATGATGTGCTTTAACTGCAGACTTTCAGCTTTAATTTGAGAGTATTTACATCCAAATCAGGTGAACGGTGTAGGAATTACAACAGTTTGTATATGTGCCTCCCACTTTTAAAGGGACCAAAAGTAATGGGACAGATTAACAATCATCCATCAAACTTTCACTTTTTAATACTTTTTTTTATTTATTTATTTATTTCAGGTACTTATATATTTACGCAGCGCTTTACATATTCATTGTCAATTTACGCAGCGCTTTACATATTCATTGTACATTCACATCAGTCCCTACCCTCAAGGAGCTTACAATCTAAGGTCCCTAACTCACATTCATACATACTAGGGACGATTTAGACAGGATCCAATTAACCTACCAGCATGTCTTTGGTCGCAAATTCTTTGCAGTCAATTACAGCCTGAAGTTTGGAATGCATAGACATCACCAGACGCTGGGTTTCATCCCTGGTGATACTCTACCAGGCCTCTACTGCAACTGTCCTCAGTTCCTGCTTGTTCTTGGGGCATTTTCCCTTCAGTTTTTCTTCAGCAAGTGAAATGCATGCTCAATCGGATTAGTTAGGTCAGGTGATTGACTTGGCCATTGCATAACATTCCACTTCTTTCCCTTAAAAAACTCTTTGGTTGCTTTCGCAGTATGCTTCAGGTCATTGTCCATCTGCACTGTGAAGCACCGTCCAATGAGTTCTGAAGCGTTTTTCTGAATATGAGCAGATAATATTGCCCAAAACACTTCAGAATTCATCCTGCTGCTTTTGTCAGCAGTCACATCATCAATAAATACAAGAGAACCAGTTCCATTGGCAGCCATATATGCCCATGCCATGACACTACCACCACCATACTTCACTGATGAGGTGGTATGCTTTGGATCATGAGCAGTTCCTTTCCTTCTCCATACTCTTCTCTTACCATCACTCTGGTACAACTGGTACAAGTTGATCTTGGTCTCATCTGTCCATAGGAGTTCCAGAACTGTGAAGGCTTTTTTAGATGTTGTTTGGCAAACTCTAATCTGACCTTCCTGTTTTTGAGGCTCACCAATGGTTTACATCTTGTGGTGAACCCTCTGTATTCACTCTGGTGAAGTCTTCTCTTGATTGTTGACTTTGACACACATACACCTACCTCCTGGAGAGTGTTCTTGATCTGGCCAACTGTTGTGAAGGGTGTTTTCTTCACCAGGGAAAGAATTCTTCGGTCAACCACCACAGTTGTTTTCTGTGGTCTTCCGGGTCTTTTGGTGTTGCTGAGCTTACCGATGCGTTCTTTCTTTTTAAGGATGTTCCAAACAGTTGATTTGGCCACACCTAATGTTTTTGCTATCTCTCTGATGGGTTTGTTTTTTTCAGCCTAATGATGGTTTACTTCACTGATAGTGACAGCTCTTTGGATCTCATATTGAGAGTTGACAGCAACAGATTCCAAATGCAAATATCACACTTGAAATGAACTCTGGACCTTTTATCTGCTCCTTGTAAATGGGATAATGAGGGAATAACACACACCTGGCCATGGAACAGCTGAGCAGCCAATTGTCCCATTACTTTTGGTCCCTTAAAAAGTGGGAGGCACATATACAAACTGTTGTAATTCCTACACCGTTCACCTGATTTGGATGTAAATACCCTCAAATTAAAGATGAATGTCTGCAGTTAAAGCACATCTTGTTAGTTTCATTTCAAATCCATTGTGGTGGTGTATAGAGCCAAAAAGATTAGAATTGTGTCGATGTCCCAATATTTATGGACCTGACTGTATATATAATATTTATACAGTGTATATATACAGTATCCCACAAAAGTGAGTACACCACTCACATTTTCACATTTTTGTAAATATTTTATTATATCTGTTCATGTGGCAACACTGAAGAAATTACACTTTGCTACAATGTAAAGTAGTGAGTGTATAGCTTGTATAACAGTGTAAATTTGCTGTCCCCTCCAAATAACTCAACACACAGCCATTAATGTCTAAACCGCTGGCAACAAAAGTGAGTACACCCCTAAGTGAAAATGTCCAAATTGGGCCCAAACTGTTGTGAAGATATAGGAAATATAGGAACCATATCTTTTTATAAATTCAGGGTTCCTCTTCAATATGAAATTGTATTCTCATTTAACTTGTTTTTTGTTTCTAATTCTTTTGGTATTGCAACACATGTGGCTGACCAAGTCGATGTTAAAATGTTCTGCCAATGATCTGACACAATTCTCGGAATATGAGATAGGGAAAGATGTTGACATAGAAAGTCCCTGTCTAAAAGCCAACTTAACTTCTTTCCAAGTAATTATTCCTACAATTATTTCTCCCTTTCTGTCAAAACAACTTGTCAGTTTGAAATATTTTGGGTTATGATGACCCCTAAAAGTTAGTCTTTCTGGCCAAACCGTTAGCCAAGCCTGTGTTGAAATACTTAATGAAATGCGTACTTGTGATGTGTAACTTTGGGCTTGTGCCCGCCATAAGATTACTGTATAACCCTTCTCTATAAATATCTGAAATCATTTGTAATCGGGACCACTCCTGACTCAGAAGGATGGTCCGCTGTACAGTGTATATTCTTAAGTAAACCTATATGAGACGATGCAGCTGGCGTTGATGTCCTTTATTTCAAGGTTCAACTTTACATTTGGTGACCCCTGACGTTTCTTCTTGTTTGCATCTCCGCCACCGGCTCTCCACCCTCTCCGGGACAGACAGCAGCAATGAGGCCTCAGGTGAGAAAACTTTTATTTTCTCATGATAAATACTGTCTTTTCTGTGCGGTGTGGAGGGGTCGGTTGGGGGAGTGCAGCCACAGAAGGTAACACGTTTCCTATTTTGATTTTGCCTGCATACTTGTCTCTGTATGGTTACTAAAGAATGTTAAAGGTACCTATTATAATTTAAAGCATGCTAAGGAATGATCATTTTAAGCGCTTGTCTTTTTCTCCTTGTCTCCAGAAATGACAATATATATATTTTGTGAAGGGATTTATAAGTGCAGGTACCACAATTTCTAGAGAGTGAATAGAAGTTGGTAGTGGTGTTGTTTTTCTTTGTGTATGTTTTTTTTTTATGTTTTTTTTGCGCATTTGTGGTCCTAAGGCGGATAGATATTGCCTTCAGCGGATAGCCACAAGTGAGGTGAATGACCTGCTGTGTGTTCTCTGGAATAGGGAGTCTAGATAGGGACTAGCCTATTACCACTCAGAAAGGAGACGTCCTTCTGAGAGTAGAACGAGTGAGATATCTCAACTTATGTACTGGGCTGCTGGTACACAGCCATAATGTTAAACGGTGGAGCTCTCAGTTCCAAATTATTGTCATTTCTAAGAGACTAATGAGAAATTGTGATAAATATGGGAAAAAAAATGTTTTGCCTGTCATGAATACATTTGGGTTAACAAAAAAGAAAAAAAAAAAGTTATTGAAAATAGCAAAAGCAACAGGGCTAAGTATTGTTAAATTGCAACCAAGTGCTCCTATCATCAAAATGATGGTGAGTGGAGACCCAGATGCCCTGAAACATTATGTAAAATGGTAAAATGGTGTAAACTAACAAGAAAGGAGTATGAAGAGGACCCATCTAAATGGCCGCCAGAGGGGTCCCCTAATACACCTACAATTGATGCATTGTTTAATCTGCTTTTTAAAAGCTTTGATTGTGGGGGGGATTGAATGTTTAGCAGCCTGGGAAGAATTATCTAGGAAAGATATAAACCACCCCCCCTAAAAAATGTGCTCAGAGAAAGCTGCTTTACATGTAGAAAATAAGGATAAAATACCCAATGCTTGGGTTTCCCCTTATGACTCAATAAGAAGGGAATTATTAGGAGCATCTGCACCTATGGTATAGCAAGTGGAGACTACAGGAGGGGAGTCAGCTAATGGGGATATAGGAGAGGCGTCTGGTTATCAGCAGACCACTCCAAGTATTATGACAGAAACTCCCCTTCTGCAGACACATAGGTAAAATTGTTAATAAACAGTATTCCCCACATTACCGTAGAGAGAGGAACCATTCTATGATGTAGATGGTACAATGACATTTGAAAAAGATGGGGAACTGTGGCAGTACACTCCAGCAAGAGCAGATGCCTTAGCAAGATTTAATAGATTAAGTAAATTGGGTACTAATACTCCTCCAGTAGGGAGTTCTAGAGATCATGCCTCACCTGTATTAACTAGGCAACAGGTGAAGCGGATGGGATTACTACCCCAGCATACCCCAGAAGATAGACTAAGGACAAAAGAGTATTTTAAATCCAAATTAGAACCATTTGGACAAATGCCCTTGAGAGAGGTGGCTTTACCGGGGGAAGAAGATGACCAGGGTAATTACACTGTAAGAATAGGAAAGATTTATGTCCCCTGGAAACCTAATGAAATTAGGGCAATTGTTGCTGATCTACCCAACTTAGAGAAATGTCCAAAGAAATGGTATAAAAAGTTGATGTGGATAGAGAAAACACAAAAAGCTACATATATGATATGTGGATCGTGATTGATTGTGCTGTGCTAGAAAAGTATGTGGATGTATGGAATGTATTTGCAAGATATGCGAGCATTAATGGATGTTGTGCAAAAGAAAGGTGAGGATGTGTTGGACTACTGGAATAGATTCAAAGATGCTATTCAGAAGCATAGTGATTGGATTCCAGATGATGAGAGTGATATGAAGCGAGCAGAGTTGGTGAACGTATTGATGGATGAACTGTTGTCTGAAATTAGGGAAGAAATAGAGCTTCGTACAATGGGATGGAGAAAGAAATCTGCCCCTGAATTAGTTGAAATAGCTTACGAAGTGTTACAAAAATGGAAAGACAAGGTAGAAAAGAAGGAGAAAACAAAAATGATGAATATACAACTACCAGAGGTTAAGGAAAAAGTCCCTGAACCTAAGGGGGTACCAATATCTACAGTGCAGGTAGAACCTCAGGGTGTACCAGTAGCGCCCCCCCCCCCCTTACCCACCTTCGGGAGTGGTATATATCTCTAATTATGGGGCGCCACGGCAAAAGCGTGGCAATTGGAGACAAAAGGAGGGACAACGAATAAACCCTAGAATTCAGTCCCGATATCAACAAATCATCCCAAATAGAGTAAGACTCCCAACCCTGCAGCCTCGTGCCCTCTCCACTTGCTACAAGTGTGGATTGAGTGGGCATATAGCCAAGGACTGTAGGGAGCGCTAGGATAAGCTGGGATGTGGTGACAATATAGATAACACATTTTATCAAGCTTTAGCTGTAATTGAAGTTGATTCTGTTGATGAACCAATAGTTGAAATAAATGTAAACGGTATTGATTTGTGTGGGCTCATAGACACAGGGGCTTCACGGTCTCTTTTAAATGTCTTTGATCCTAACTTACCACTTTCCAATGAAAGAGTTTCTTTGGTGGGAGTAAGTAATAATATAATTTCAGCAAGGGTTATACAGTCTCTACCGGTGACATTGGGAGAGCATTCAACGGAACACTCGTTTGTATTGTCTCCACATTCCCCCTGTAATTTATTAGGAAGAGATCTACTTTCTAAAATGGGGGTAACAATTGCATTATCTCCGGATAAAACTGTCATTGACATACCGCATAGGTTAAAAGAAGAAGCAAATGATCTGTTGTTCATGTCTTTATTAGTAGCTGATATGGAGGGAGGAATTTCAGAAGAAGTCAAACAAAAAATTAGCCCTTCTATATGGGTAACAGGAGTAAACACTCCTGGTCTTATAAAAGTTGCTCCTGTACGGTTAAATAGAGACCCTACATTACCAGTACCTAGTCTACCTCAATACCCCTTATCTCCTGAATCATTTGAAGGTATTAAACCAGTAATAGAGGAGTTGCTACAGGGGGGTGTTCTTACTCCTTGTAGGAGTTCAGCTAATACTCCTATTTATCCAGTTCCCAAACTTATAAAAACAGGAGAGGATAGCTGTCGATGGAGGTTGGTGCATGATTTGCGTGCAGTCAACAAGGTAATTATACCATCAGTACCTGTGGTACCCAACCCCTCTACTATACTGACAACAATACCTCCTTCAGCAACTCACTTTACTGTAATTGATCTTGCCTCAGCCTTCTTTAGCGTTCCTGTTCATCTAGATGATCAATGATTGCTAGCTTTCACCTTTGAGAAAAAGCAACTTACCTGGACTAGATTGCCAATGGGATATCATGATTCCCCCAGTTGCTTTTCTCAGGTGCTCAAGAGTAAATTAGATGAGTGGCAGCCACTCATGAGATCAGTATTAATACAATATGTGGATGATCTTTTGCTAGCATCCTCTGATGAGCAGGCTTGTACTGAGGATTCTATTTCTTTAATGAATTTTCTAGCTAGTATAGGACAAAGAGTAGATGCTGCAAAAGTACAATGGGTTAAATTAAAAGTACAATACCTGGGCCACTGTGTCTCCCAAGGTATCAAACATTTGACAGCCAAAAAAGAAAAGGGTAATTGCAAAGCAACGAATGCCCACAGCTCTAAAACAGTTGAGAGCATTCCTTGGATTAGTGGGATATTGTAGACAGTTTTTACCTCAATATTCTACAATTATAGGTCTTAGCTGTTGAAATTAGAAGGTAAAGATAAGCTAAGTCTAGTAGAACGAAAATGTATGTTAGAAATGCCCCAATAGTGGGGGTTCAAGTTCAGCACATAGTGGAGTATGGTGATTTGATTATAATGAAAATTCCATTACTTCCCTGAACTTGCTGTCTTGAATTTGGGACAAAATACAGAACCAATGATTGATGTGTCAGTTAATGGTTTGTCTATTCTGTGTTTAATAGATAAAGGCGATTCAAAGAGTTTGTTAAATATATGTGATGCCAATGTTACCACTTCGAATCAGCAGGTAATTTTGGTCGGGGTAAGTAATGATGTAATTACTGCCAAAGTCACTGAACCTCTATAAGCAAGAATGGAAGGTCAGTGTCATAAATGTTCTTTTGTTTTATTGCCATACTCCCCTGACTGTCTACTGGACAGAGGTATAGTAATACATATAGGAGTAACTAAAGTTATAACCTTCGAAGAAATGGGAGTAAAACATACTTGAAGTAAAGGGAAACTTTAGATTTGCTCCTTATGACAGCAATTTATTAACCCCAAGCAGAAGGGGCTATTGTAAATATTTATAGTGACTCCGCCTTTGCTGTAGGCATAATGCATAGTTTTGCACAACTCTGGCAAGAGAAGGGTTATCTGACAGCAGCAGGAACCCCTATACAAAATAAAGAATTAATTGCTAAATTATTGGCAGCGGTCCAGCTGCTTCTTAAAGTTGCAGTAATTAAATATAAAGCACATACCAGAGCAGATGATAGTATATCACTTGGGAATGCTTTGGCTGATAGGTATGCTAAAGATGTTATACATTCTTATGAGCCAACTATAGCGCTTCCAACATTCCTGCTCACAGATCTTCAAGTGGATCTGGAAATTTTATCAGCTCTACAGGCAAGCTCGCCTCATACATCCTTTTGGACCACAAAGGGAGCTGTTTGTGGAGCAGAGGGTATATGGAATCTAAAACACAGACTGGTTGCTCCTCTGACTTTGTTTCCTTCTTTGTTTGCTTTGAGCCATGGGCCTTGCCATGTCTCAACAGGAGGGATGTGTCGGGTGGTAGCCAGAGATTGGTGGGCTCCAGGTTTTTCTGCATATGCTGCTAAAAAGGTTATTGAATGTTCTATATGTCAAATGCATAACATGGGAAAGTCAGTGCCCACTCCCATGAAGCATATTCCGCATACTGAGGAGCCATTTCAAATTGTGCAAATTGACTTCTCGGATATGCCCCCTTGTGGTCGATTTAAGTATTTTTGTATTGATCAATTTTTGAACTGGCCAAGAGGCTTGGCCCACGTCCAAAAATGATGCCAGAACTGTGGTAAAATGTCGAGGGAATTGATCCCAAGGTTTGGTATAGGGTCAATAATTTCCTCAGATAGAGGTACACATTTTGATAACAAACTTATGGCAGAAGTAGTGAATATTTTGGGTATGAAACAGCATTCGCATACTCCTTATAGAGCTCAAGCTAGTGGCATGGTGGAATGCAGCAATCAAGCCCTGAAGAGGTATTTAGCTAAAATAACTGCTAATGGACAAAGCACATGGGTAGAAGCGTTACCTATAGCCTTTAGGACTACCCCTAAAGAGAAACATGGACTATCACCTTTTGACATATTGTTTGGGCGACCGCCCAGGAGACTACATTCATCTCTTGTGCAGCCAGAGACAGTGACTTTAATGAATGGACATTGCAAATTGGCAAATGTGTTTTCTGATATTTTTTCCAGAGCGAAAGCAGGACAACCTGTGGATACGAGTGAAGGAACTCATGGACTAAAGTCAGGAGATTGGGTGTATATCAAGAATCACACACCCCGGACTACTTTGTCCCCTAAGTGGAAAGGACCATTTCAGGTCATTCTTGTGTCTCCTACTGCAGTGAAGCTGAAAGACTATAAGTATTGGGTGCATGGTTCACACTGTAAGAAGGCTGTGACTCCAAAAGAAAATATAAGCCGGTCTGCCGCTGGCAAGATATGTTCTGTACCTTTACCTTCCAGGTCTCCTCCACTGACTCGTGCGCAAGCAAGAAGACTGCAGAATGAATCTCCTAGGGCCTAAGATGAATGTGAAGCTCTGGAGTGTTATCCTCTGCGGTGGAGTGGTGGTATGGATTACAGTCATGGCATATGAATGGACATACAAGAAAGAAAAGGGTAAGATACAAGACACTTTTCTTTTTAATACTATTGTAATGGAAGAAATGTCACAACGTGAACCGGTTTCAGAAGCTGATCTGAGAGCACGGAAGGAAGCCGCACACGAGTATCATGCCAAGCTGGCAGAGCCTTTTCATAACTCTTTTGTAGCGATGCACATGCAAGCTGCCAAGAAGCTGAACATTACCAATTGCTGGATATGCACACATGCACCTATTTCTCATAAGACTATACTTTTGTTATGAATACCTAGCACTTTAGCTAAAATGGAGGACAGTGTACACTTTGGTGAAGTCAGTAGAACAATGATTGACAGAGCTATTTCACTTCTACTATTCACAAATGCTCCATTGAGAAAACCAGCTGTCTGCATTAACTTTTACTTTGGTAGAGTCATGCATGCTACTTGGTATATGGAGGATAATGACTTTCAAGAAACACAGCTCCACAAAATACCTGTACACTCTCTTAAAAAAGACTTGGTGCACCTTATTAAAAGGGATCTCACTGATCAGTCAGCTCCAGGAGAAGATGAAATCCCAGGAGGACAAGAGGAAGAAGAAGACTCTGAGATTAATGAGAAAAATGATGATTCTCCGGATAGGCCTACATTTTATCCTAAGTCAGAGATAATTGTACAAATGTTGAATCACATGACAGAGAGATTAAACCATTGTTTTCTATTCCTTGGGTAAATAGATGTTGTATTAAAAAGGCTTTCAGTTTCATCATTGATTTGGCAGGCCTGATGGATAACAGTGTATATTCTTAAGTAAACCTATATGAGACGATGCAGCTGGCGTTGATGTCCTTTATTTCAAGGTTCAACTTTACACTGTCAATATTTTGTGTGGCCAGCATTATTTTCCAGCACTGCCTTAACCCTCTTGGGCCTGGAGTTCACAAGAGCTTCTCAGGTTGCCACTGGTGTCCTCTTCCACTCTTCCATGACAACATCACGGAGCTGGTGGATGTTAGAGACCTTGCTCTCCTCCACCTTCCATTTGAGGGTGCCCCACAGATGCCCAATAGGGTTTAAGTCTGGAGACATGCTTGGCCAGTCCATCGTCTTTACCCTCAGCTTCTTTAGCAAGGCAGTGGTTATCTTCGAGGTGTGTTTGGGGTCATTATCATATTGGAATACTGCCCTGAGGCCCAGTCTCTGAAGGGAGGGGATCCTGCTCTGCTTCAGTATGTCACAGTAAATGTTGGTATTCATGGATCACTCAATGAACTGTAGCTCCCCAGTGCTGGCAGCACTCATGCAGCCCCAGACCATGACACCCCCACCACTATGCTTGACTGTATTCAAGACACACTTGTCTTTGTACTCCTCACCTGGTTCCTGCCACACATGCTTGACACCATCTGATCCAAATAAGTTTATCTTGGTCTCATCCGACCACAGGGCTTGGTTCCAGTAACCCATGTCCTTAGTCTGCTTGTCTTCAGCAAACTGTTTGCAGGCTTTCTTGTGCATCATCTTTTGAAGAGGCTTCCTTCTGGGACAACAGCCATGCAGACCAATTTGATGCAGTGTGCGGCTTATGGTCTGAGCACTGACAGGCTTGACCACCCCACCCCTTCAACCTCTGCCTCAATGCTGGCAGTACTCATACGTCTATTTCCTAAAGACAACCTCTGTATATGACGCTGAGCACGTGCACTCAACTTCTTTGGTGGACCATGGTGAGGCCTGTTCTGAGTGGAACCTGTCCTGTTAAACCACTGTATGGTCTTGGCCACCGTGCTGCAGCTCAGTTTCAGGGTCTTGGCAATCTTCTTATAGCCTAAGCCATCTTTATGTAGAGCAACAGTTCTTTTTTCAGATCCTCAGAGAGTTCTTTACAATGAGGTGCCATTGTTGAACTTCCAGTGACCAGTATGAGAGAGTGAGAGCGAGAACACCAAATTTAACACACCTGCTCCCCATTCACACCTGAGACCTTGTAACACTAACGAGTCACATGACACTGGGGGGGGGCTAACTGGGCCCAATTTGAACATTTTCACTTAGGGGTGTACTCACTTTTGTTGCCAGCTGTTTAGGCATTAATGGCTGTGTGTTGAGTTTTTTGAGGGGACAGCACATTTACACCGTTATGCAACCTGTACACTCACTACTTTACAATGTAGCAAAGTGTAATTTCTTCAGTGTTGTTACATGAAAAGATATAATAAAATATTTACAAGATGTGAGTGGTGTACTCAGTTTTGTGAGATACTGTGTGTGTATATATATATATATATATATATATATATATATATATATATATATATATATATATATATATATATATATATATCTAGATATATATAGATATATAAAGATATATATATATATATATATATATATATATATTTATATCTATATATAGATATATATATACAGTAGATAAATACTGCTTCTATATACAGTATATGTTACTTGGCTTCTATCAAACAGGAGGTCAGACCAAATAATAGCTGCAGTGTGGAGGTTAATGAAGGCTTGTTTTAAAGATCCTTTTTTGCTTTTTTAACAATATGTATTATTTTAATGCTAATAGGTGTATTTTAAATACCTGTTTTAACCTAGGTTACACAAACACATTTTATATAAATATACCTTTTTCTAACCTACAGGAAAACAGATTTGTTGACGGTGACACCTTGGCTTGCTCCAATTGTATGGGAAGGTACCTTTAATATAGATATAATCAATGCTCAGCACCACAAAGCGGGCACTCGCATTGGTCTCACAGTATTTGCTATCAGAAAGTAAGTTAAAAACTACAATACATAACATTATAGCTACTGCACATGTTGTTCAGATATAACTTTGGCGGGGTCACCATGCAGCACTCTATAAGTTGCGGTCTTTCCATCTGTCTGGAGCCATGACAACCCTGAATTGCCACCGGAGATATTATGACTGTATCACAGCAAAGTGCAATAGATCTCTGGTTATTGAGATCTCTCCATCTGGTAAGAAGTGTGTGAGCACTGGTGTCATTCACTTGGAGAGCACTTATCATTTGGATTAATTCACAGTTTATTATTGTCAACTTTGAGACTTTCTGTACTCTATTTCACATATATAGACTTTTTATTGATCTTTGATTGTTTTTATTTTTAATTATCTCCATATTTTTGCACTAATTTTGTTGTATCTACAGTCCTATGAATAGCACCTTAAAGTGGCAGCGCACCTATTTAGTTTTGATATGTAGTATGCGGATATTTCAGTGTTGCTGTTGTCATATATCTTTACATTGTACACTAAGTGCAGGGAATCTTTTTGTATATCAGATATACCTTTCTCATGTTAAGGAAATTTCAAATTCTGTATAAAATTGTATTCTATTTTGTATGGTTTTCCTATGTATTGCACACTGCACTCATTATGCACACGGCACTGATAATGTTTTCATTACACATTTGCATTTTTTGAGTCTTGATTAATTAATTTTAATATTAATGTGATGCCTACATAATCATGTGCATAAAAACCTTCAATTGTGTCAAATAAAACAGAACAGTTATTTTGGAAAGATGCTGAGTGTATCTTTTGTGTCTGTTCCCTACTGCAGTAGTTATTATTAATTTGGAACCACTAATCAATATTAGGATAAGAGTTGCCTATCTATAAAATTTCCAGAACAGTTGGTGAGCTTTGCCTAGGATGGAATTTACAGGTGACCCTGAGAATACGAAACAAGGAGCTTGAGACGATTCGGGAATCTCTGATAATTCGTTGGGTGAGGAGAGCCCTTTGCTTACATTTGAGTAATCAGACTTCCTTGATCATTAAGGCATTTTCAGGACAAAGGGTACCTATTTTACTCCCTTTAAATTGAAATATATTGATTGGTGGTTATTGGTAGATTGGTATCTACTGCCTATCAGAGTGTTATAGATAAGAAAAGGAAGAATAGTGCTGTTAACAGGTTATATGTAGTGCACATCTTCTGTAATAGTAGTTTAGAGGCAAGAGTGTATAGGCACAAGTAGAGAAGAGAAAAAGGCTGGCCAGTCATTATGGGCAATGGGCCTTATGTTAAGTAAGTGAATGAAGGGTAATGCCGCGTACACAGGATCGGACTTTCCGGGAGACAAGGTCCGACGGAATCATTCCATCGGACATTCCGATCGTGTGTGTCTGCTTGTTCTCCCAGTAGCATCGCTAGGGGGTCGGGGGGTATGCGGGGCGCACCTGGTTGACACCCGCCAGAGGGTTGACACCTGTGGGCAGCGGCACCGCTAACACCGCCACACCCCCTACGCTTATCTGCATGTCACCAGCCAGCTATCTCCCTGTCTCACGAAGCTCACAGAAGTCGCCTCCCTCTCCTCTCTGTTTACATCTACACAGGAGGAAGAGGGAGTCTGAGGGACACCTCGCTGTTCTGAGGTCTGTACTGGTTATTGTAATGTATGTGGACAGAGGAGAGAGAAAGTGACCAGGAAGGGGGCAAAACAATAGAGGAACGATGGGGGGTTAAGAGGACATGTGCTGGGGGGCGCTATGGGAGGGGAGAGGGGGGTCCACTAGCACAAGTGGAGAGGGGGGTCTATACTGATAGATGGGGTCTGCACTGAGGGGGATCTATACTGATAAAGGGGGTCTGCACTGAGGGGGGTCTATACTGATAGAGGGGGTCTGCACTGAGGGGGGTGGGTCTATACTGAGAGAGGGTTCTGCACTGAAGGGGGTTTATATTGATAGAGGGAATCTGCACTGAGGGTGGTCTATACTGATAGAGGGAGTCTGCACTGAGGGGGTCTATACTGAGCTGTATGAGAGAGAGGATTGATGAGCACTGATAGGAGGCATTAATGGGCACTGATAGGTGGGATTGATGAGCGCTGGTGGGATTAATGAGAGCTGGTGGGCACTGATAGGTGGGATTGAGGAGCACTGGTGGGCACTAATAGGTAGGATTGATGAGCACTAGTGGGCACTGATAGGTGGGATTAATGAGCGCTAGTGGGCACTGATAGGTGGGATTGATGAGCCCTGGTGGGCACTGATAGGTGGGATTGATGAGCGCTGGTGGGCACTGATAGGTGGGATTGATGAGTGCTAGTGGGCACTGATAGGTGGGATTGATGAGCGCTAATGGGTACTGATAGATGGGATTGATGAACGCTGGTGGGCACTGATAGGACACACAGCAGTGGCGCCATTGGGCCCCACTGCTGTCCATCAAAGTCAGTTAGCCAATCAGAAGAGAGAGGGGGCGGGGCTGGGTCACAGCTCTGTGTCAGAATGGACACAGGGAGATGTGACTCAGCTCGGGTGTCCCCATAGCAAGCTGCTTGCTGTGGGGGCACTTGACAGGAGGGAGGGGCCAGGAGCACAGAAGAGAGACCCAAGAAGAGGAGGATCTGGGCTGCTCTGTGCAAATCCGCTGCACAGAGCAGGTAAGTATAACATCTTTTTTATTTTTATAGAAAAAAACAAGACTTTAGTATCACTTTAACCGCTTGCCGCCCGCCCACCATCAAATGACGGCGGGGCGGTGCAGCTCTCGTTCTGGGTGGACGTCATAAGATGGCACCCAGGACTGCCGCTCTTATGTGCCTCCGTGGCCACGCCGTGTTGCTAGGACACAGCACGACCCCAATCTCTGTAAAGAGCTGAGCACGTGGCTCTTTAACCATGTGATCGGCTGTGTCCAATGACAGCCGGTCACATGTAAACAAGGAGATGCCAGTAATCGGCTCTCCTCGCCTCACACTGACAGAGTGTGAGGCGAGGAGAGCCGATCAGTGTCATCTCCACACAGAGGACATCTAGGCATGTAATCAGGGCACTGATAATCAGTGCCCTGATTACAATAAAGTACCCACCAGTGCCAGCAGTGTGCCCACCAGTGACAGCAGTGAGTGCTCACCAGTGCCAGCAGTGAGTGCCCACCAGTGCCAGCAAACAGTGCCCACAAGTGTAAGCAATCAGTACCCATTAGTGATGCCAGTCAGTGCTGACTATCACTGCTGCCCACCACTGCTGACCCTCAATACCTATCACTGCATTGAAATTAATGGGGCAGCGCTGCCATACCGCCAGCAAAGCGCTGCTGCAGCAGCGTTTTGCGGGTGGATTTAACCCTTTTTTGGCCGCTAGTGTGGGTTAAAACCGCCCCGCTAGCAGCTGAATAGCGCCTCTAACACATCAGTAAAGCAGCGCTAAACATAGCGCCGCTTTACCGCCGGTGCCCGGGTGCTGTGAGTGTGAAAGCACTCTAAATTCTAAAACATGAGAAAAAGCCAAACCAAAGAATGAGAGTCAAACTGTATAGGAATTACAGAATTTTTGGCCATGGCACAAACAAAATACTTTCTTATAGGCGTGCGCACAGGGTATGCCAGGTTTGCCTGGGCGCACCCTAATTACCCCGTGCAGCGCAGAATCCCCCTACTGCCCTGCCCCCCCCCTCGGCACTCCTGGCTTCCTTCCTCTTTTCTCCCGCCGGCTGCTGCTGTGGACACACACGTTTTAAAATGAGTGGGGTAAGGGGCATGTAAATAAGTCATTTACCAACGCCTTCCCTTTCTGAATGAATGCAGTGAGTGATTGTCACTGTGTGTTTGTCTTTGGAGTGCACACCCTAATGCAATTGGCTGCGCACACCTATGTACTTTATATGTGGTCAGAGAAGGAAGATCTGATGAGCATTATGGCTGCTCGTCTGGTCATAGGGGCTAGAGTAAGTTAAGTATGGGATTACAGTAAATGGGATGCAAGGGATATCAGAAGAAATTTAAGGAAAGCAGAATTTAAGGAGGTAAAGCTAACAAGCAGGGAAATTTCGAATAGAGTTAAAAGAAAGTGATAGAATGATTTGCATGTGTTGTGTAAATCAATCACTAAACTTATAAACCACAAAGGTGTCAATTCAGAAAACATTAATGTTTGCGGTGAGGGCACTATTCTGCAGTATTTTTATTTGGGTGAGGTTTATTTACCATGGCTTTATTATTCAATATGTAAAACAAAAGAAGGAAAATTGTGCAAAGAAGAATTGGTGAGCCGTCAACAATCCACTAGACATAAAGTGCAAATTAAATGACAACAATTAGTGTACCGTTCAAATGTACAGTATATAAATGGTGAAAAATGATGATCAATAAGGTAAATGATGAAGCGACGTCATAATTAGTCCAACTTAAATAAACAATACATAATGCAAATAAGAAAGTCCATAAAATGTAAATCAAGGTGCAGTGATGAATCTTTAAGCGAAATAAACTTGATCATGGAGTACAGTCAGTAAGGAGTAAAGTTGGCACGCTTACCAGATGAGGTGAACACATGTACCATATAGCACATGGGTCAAACAGGCATTGATGCGGGAAATAACCTCAATGGACCTCAATGGAATCATCCGTATGGAAAGTGATAAATGGAAAATAGGTTCCAGTAATTAGGTGAACCCACATCAAACAAACAGAATTCCATAACATTGGACATGAAAAATAAATAGATCCACATAGTGTAATACTGTATAGTCTGTTTTATTCAAAAAAGGAGGGGTTTACACTTACAAGAAATCCGGTACAACAAGCTTGTTTCTTAAAAAGGTATGAAAACATTTGATACGAACGTCAACCGATGCGTTTTGTCCCCTTTGGACATCATCTGGGGTGTGAGGATCGTGAGCAATCATTGTGGTATATAAACGAACCTACCAATAAGGAATTTGTGTCCAAACTAATAATAGGGGACACCTGGATGCACATTCCTGGTGTTCCAACATGGCGACGGCGTGCGTTCCATGCTTTGCCTTCAGGCTCCGTTGTTAGTGGATGGAAGGGCGGAAATGACGTGATGCATTCCACACCTCACGTCCAGACAATAATATGGGTGGAATAGAGGAGGAAATGATGTAAACGTGGCTCAAGCCTCATCATGAGCCGTGAAGCGTTAACAGAGAAATGCTCTCTGTGCCTTTATTCAGAGACACCCTGCACTTCAAGCCTCAAATTGGATAAAAAACCCATGGAGGTCAATAATATATCACATCACACGCCCATCCGAGCGGCAAATATTAACAATAAAATAATTATATATTATAATATAAATCCACCATATTAGGGGCTCAGAAATTGGAAATAAAAATTGGACACCAAAAATGTGAATCAAATGGGTACAATCCAAAATAATAATAATTAAACTCATATTAGTTGAATTAATCTCATATTAGTTGAATTAAAAATGGTCAATATATATAGGAGTATATGTCCACTTAATGGGGCAAGGACAAACCCAGTGGTCAATATTGAAATGATCATAATCATTGGAGTAAATAAATGATAAATAAACACAATAATCTCTAAAAAGGTATAAAAAAAATTAAGGCAAATAAAATTAAGGTACAGCATAAAATAGGTTAAAATAATTATATTATAAAAACAAGTTTAACAGTATAACCAATGAATGTACAGTGGGAACATCAAGCCTTATTGATGTCCCACTCGACATTCATGCCATATGTAAAAGAAGATTTAAGCTCATAAATCCAATAAGTTTCAAGTTGTGATACACCTCGTTTGACTGAACCACCACACCAAGGAGAAAAGAAGTGATCTGTTGCTAAAAACTGAGTACCAATTGGATCTCTCTGATGAAAACGGGCATAATGTTTGACAACATTATGTTTCTTTTTACCAATCCTTATGTTGGAAATATGCTCATTAACCCTAATGGACAAACTCCGTATAGTCCTACCCACATAATGCTTTCCACAAGGGCAAGTAATTAGATAAACTATATTAGTTGTAGCACATGTAATGAATGGCTTAATGGGATAAGAGCAATGGGTAACATTTGATTTGAAAAATATTGTTTTCTTTCTCCCAAGTGTGTTATGGAGACATACATTCAATTTTTTACATGAGTAGTAGCCCTTCAAATTGTAAAGAAATGTAGGCCTAGAATTAATGATATTAGGAGGAATTTCCATCTGAAGTGATGGAACTCCTCTGTAGATGACATCAGCCTTATCAGGCAACAATGGCCCAATAATATTTTCATTCTTCAGTACTCTCCAATGTTTGTTAAAAATATGTTTGATTTCATGGTGCTGAATTGAAAAAGATGGAAAGAGTGACCATTTAAGATCTTTAGAATTTTTGAGAGAGACAGTGTCATTTGATTTAAGTTTTTAAGTTAGACAGAGTAGGCAGGCGAGTCAGTTAGCTGCACTTACAGTGTATTGTGTACATATAAGCATCCTAGGTGTTGTATATGTATATATATATATATATATATATATGTGTATATATATATATATATATATATATATATATATATATATATATATATATATATATATATATATATATATACATATATATATACACTATATTCAGTTTAGTTAAATCTGTTCCTGTTATTCTCTTCCTACTGACAGGCAGGCAGGTGTTTTTACAGTATTTAGTCCTAGTCCTAGTCCTATTAGTCCTATTAGCTACAGTATTTACAGTTAGTGTAGTGTGTCCTCCACACAGTGTGCACCTAAAGCTACCTGAAGAAAATTGGTGGTGTTTTGATCCTATTAGTACCACAGGCAGCTGCAGTATTTACAAGTTAGTGTAGTGCGTCCTCTGCGAAGTGTGCACCTAAAGCTACCTGAAGAAAATTGGTGGTGTTCTCCTGATCCTATTAGTACCGCAGGCAGCTGCAGTATTTACAAGTTAGTGTAGTGCGTCCTCTGCACAGTGTGCACCTAAAGCTACCTGAAGAAAATTGGTGGTGTTCTGATCCTATTAGTACCATAGGCAGCTGCAGTATTTACAAGTTAATGTAGTGCGTCCTCTGTACAGTGTGCACCTAAAGCTACCTGAAGAAAATTGGTGGTGTTCTTCTGATCCTATTAGTACCGCAGCCAGCTGCAGTATTTACAAGTTAGTGTTGTGCGTCCTCTGCACAGTGTGCACCTCAAGCTACCTGAAGAAAATTGGTGGTGTTCTTCTGATCCTATTAGTACCACAGCCAGCTGCAGTATTTACAAGTTAGTGTTGTGTGTCCTCTGCACAGTGTGCACCTCAAGCTACCTGAAGAAAATTGGTGGTGTTCTTCTGATCCTATTAGTACCGCAGGCAGCTGAAGTATTTACAGTTAGTGTAGTGCGTCCTCTGCACAGTGTGCACCTAAAGCTACCTGAAGAAAATTGGTGGTGTTCTTCTAATCCTATTAGTACTGCAGGCAGCTGCAGTATTTAGTATTTAGTTAGTGTACTGTGTCCTCTTTAGTGCAGTGCGTCCTCTGCACAGTGTGCACCTAAATCTACCTAAAGAAAATTGGTGTTCTTCTGATCCTATTAGTACTGCAGGCAGCTGCAGTATTTAGTATTTAGCTAGTGTACTGTGTCCGCTGCACAGTGTGCACCTAAAGCTACCTGAAGAAAATTGGTGGTGTTCTTCTGACCCTTTTAGTACCGCAGGCAGCTGCAGTATTTACAAGTTAGTGTTGTGCGTCCTCTGCACAGTGTGCACCTCAAGCTACCTGAAGAAAATTGGTGGTGTTCTTCTGATCCTATTAGTACCGCAGGCAGCTGAAGTATTTACAGTTAGTGTAGTGCGTCCTCTGCACAGTGTGCACCTAAAGCTACCTGAAGAAAATTGGTGGTGTTCTTCTGATCCTATTAGTACTGCAGGCAGCTGCAGTATTTAGTTAGTGTACTGTGTCCTCGTTAGTGTAGTGCATCCTCTGCACAGTGTGCACCTAAAGCTACCTGAAGAAAATTGGTGGTGTTCTTCTGATCCTATTAGTACTGCAGGCAGCTGCAGTATTTAGTATTTAGTTAATGTACTGTGTCCGCTGCACAGTGTGCACCTAAAGCTACCCAAAGAAAATTGGTGGTGTTCTTCTGATCCTATTAGTACTGCAGGCAGCTGCAGTATTTAGTTAGTGTACTGTGTCCGCTGCACAGTGTGCACCTAAAGCTACCTGAAGAAAATTGGTGGTGTTCTTCTGACCCTTTTAGTACCGCAGGCAGCTGCAGTATTTACAAGTTAGTGTACTGCATCCTCTGCACAGTGTGCACCTAAAGCTACCTGAAGAAAATTGGTGGTGTTCTTCTGATCCTATTAGTACTGCAGGCAGCTGCAGTATTTACAAGTTAGTGTAGTGCGTCCTCTGCGCAGTATGCACCTAAAGCTACCTGAAGAAAATTGGTGGTGTTCTTCTGATCCTATTAGTACCGCAGGCAGCTGCAGTATTTACAAGTTAGTGTAGTGCGTCCTCTGTACAGTGTGCACCTAAAGCTACCTGAAGAAAATTGGTGGTGTTCTTCTGATCCTATTAGTACTGCAGGCAGCTGCAGTATTTACAAGTTAGTGTAGTGCGTCCTCTGTGCAGTATGCACCTAAAGCTACCTGAAGAAAATTGGTGGTGTTCTTCTGATCCTATTAGTACTGCAGGCAGCTGCAGTATTTAGTGTTTAGTTAGTGTACTGTGTCCTCGTTAGTGTAGTGTGTCCTCTGCACAGTGTGCACCTAAAGCTACCTGAAGAAAATTGGTGGTGTTCTTCTGATCCTATTAGTACTGCAGGCAGCTGCAGTATTTAGTATTTAGTTAATGTACTGTTTCCGCTGCACAGTGTGCACCTAAAGCTACCTGAAGAAAATTGGTGGTGTTCTTCTGATCCTATTAGTACTGCAGGCAGCTGCAGTATTTAGTATTTAGTTAGTGTACTGTGTCTGCTGCACAGTATGCACCTAAAGCTACCTGAAGAAAATTGGTGGTGTTCTTCTGACCCTTTTAGTACCGCAGGCAGCTGCAGTATTTACAAGTTAGTGTACTGCATCCTCTGCACAGTGTGCACCTAAAGCTACCTGAAGAAAATTGGTAGTGTTCCTCTGATCCTATTAGTACTGCAGGCAGCTGCATTATTACAGTTAGTGTAGTGCATCCTCTGCACAGTGTGCACCTAAAGCTACCTGAAGAAAATTGATGGTGTTCTTCTGATCCTATTAGTACCGCAAGCAACTGCAGTATTTACAAGTTAGTGTAGTCCGTCCTCTGTACAGTGTGCACCTAAAGCTACCTGAAGAAAATTGGTGGTGTTCTTCTGATCCTATTAGTACTGCAGCCAGCTGCAGTATTTACAAGTTAGTGTTGTGCGTCCTCTGCACAGTGTGCACCTCAAGCTACCTGAAGAAAATTGGTGGTGTTCTTCTGATCCTATTAGTACCGCAGGCTGCTGAAGTATTTACAGTTAGTGTAGTGCGTCCTCTGCACAGTGTGCACCTAAAGCTACCTGAAGAAAATTGGTGGTGTTCTTCTGATCCTATTAGTACTGCAGGCAGCTGCAGTATTTAGTATTTAGTTAGTGTACTGTGTCCGCTGCACAGTGTGCACCTAAAGCTACCTAAAGAAAATTGGTGGTGTTCTTCTGATCCTATTAGTACTGCAGGCAGCTGCAGTATTTAGTTAGTGTACTGTGTCTGCTGCACACTGTGCACCTAAAGCTACCTGAAGAAAATTGGTGGTGTTCTTCTGACCCTTTTAGTACCGCAGGCAGCTGCAGTATTTACAAGTTAGTGTACTGCGTCCTCTGCACAGTGTGCACCTAAAGCTACCTGAAGAAAATTGGTGGTGTTCCTCTGATCCTATTAGTACTGCAGACAGCTGCATATTTACAGTTAGTGTAGTGCGTCCTCTGCACAGTGTGCACCTAAAGCTACCTGTAGAAAATTGGTGGTATTCTTCTGATCCTATTAGTACTGCAGGCAGCTGCAATATTTACAAGTTAGTGTTGTGCGTCCTCTGCACAGTGTGCACCTCAAGCTACCTGAAGAAAATTGGTGGTGTTCTTCTGATCCTATTAGTACCGCAGGCAGCTGAAGTATTTACAGTCAGTGTAGTGCGTCCTCTGCACAGTGTGCACCTAAAGCTACCTGAAGAAAATTGGTGGTGCTCTTCTGATCCTATTAGTACTGCAGGCAGCTGCAGTATTTAGTATTTAGTTAGTTTACTGTGTCCTCGTTAGTGTAGTGCGTCCTCTGCACAGTGTGCACCTAAAGCTACCTGAAGAAAATTGGTGGTGTTCTTCTGATCCTATTAGTACTGCAGGCAGCTGCAGTATTTAGTATTTAGTTAATGTACTGTGTCCGCTGCACAGTGTGCACCTAAAGCTACCTAAAGAAAATTGGTGGTGTTCTTCTGATCCTATTAGTACTGCAGGCAGCTGCAGTATTTAGTATTTAGTTAGTGTACTGTGTCCGCTGCACAGTGTGCACCTAAAGCTACCTGAAGAAAATTGGTGGTGTTCTTCTGACCCTTTTAGTACCGCAGGCAGCTGCAGTATTTACAAGTTAGTGTACTGCATCCTCTGCACAGTGTGCACCTAAAGCTACCTGAAGAAAATTGGTAGTGTTCCTCTGATCCTATTAGTACTGCAAGCAGCTGCATATTTACAGTTAGTGTAGTGCGTCCTCTGCACAGTGTGCACCTAAAGCTACCTGAAGAAAATTGGTGGTGTTCTTCTGATCCTATTAGTACTGCAGGCAGCTGCAGTATTTACAAGTTAGTGTAGTGCGTCCTCTGCGCAGTATGCACCTAAAGCTACCTGAAGAAAATTGGTGGTGTTCTTCTGATCCTATTAGTACCGCAGGCAGCTGCAGTATTTACAAGTTAGTGTAGTGCGTCCTCTGTACAGTGTGCACCTAAAGCTACCTGAAGAAAATTGGTGGTGTTCTTCTGATCCTATTAGTACTGCAGCCAGCTGCAGTATTTACAAGTTAGTGTTGTGCGTCCTCTGCACAGTGTGCACCTCAAGCTACCTGAAGAAAATTGGTGGCGTTCTTCTGATCCTATTAGTACCGCAGGCTGCTGAAGTATTTACAGTTAGTGTAGTGCGTCCTCTGCACAGTGTGCACCTAAAGCTACCTGAAGAAAATTGGTGGTGTTCTTCTGATCCTATTAGTACTGCAGGCAGCTGCAGTATTTAGTATTTAATTAGTGTACTGTGTCCTCGTTAGTGTAGTGCGTCCTCTGCACAGTGTGCACCTAAAGCTACCTGAAGAAAATTGGTGGTGTTCTTCTGATGCTATTAGTACTGCAGGCAGCTGCAGTATTTAGTATTTAGTTAGTGTACTGTGTCCGCTGCACAGTGTGCACCTAAAGCTACCTAAAGAAAATTGGTGGTGTTTTTCTGATCCTATTAGTACTGCAGGCAGCTGCAGTATTTAGTATTTAGTTAGTGTACTGTGTCTGCTGCACAGTGTGCACCTAAAGCTACCTGAAGAAAATTGGTGGTGTTCTTCTGACCCTTTTAGTACCGCAGGCAGCTGCAGTATTTACAAGTTAGTGTACTGCGTCCTCAGCACAGTGTGCACCTAAAGCTACCTGAAGAAAATTGGTTTTGTTCCTCTGATCCTATTAGTACTGCAGACAGCTGCATATTTACAGTTAGTGTAGTGCGTCCTCTGCACAGTGTGCACCTAAAGCTACCTGAAGAAAATTGGTGGTGTTCTTCTGATCCCATTTGTACTGCAGGCAGCTGCAATATTTACAAGTTAGTGTTGTGCGTCCTCAGCACAGTGTGCACCTCAAGCTACCTGAAGAAAATTGGTGGTGTTCTTCTGATCCTATTAGTACCGCAGGCAGCTGAAGTATTTACAGTCAGTGTAGTGCGTCCTCTGCACAGTATGCACCTAAAGCTACCTGAAGAAAATTGGTGGTGCTCTTCTGATCCTATTAGTACTGCAGGCAGCTGCAGTATTTAGTATTTAGTTAGTTTACTGTGTCCTCGTTAGTGTAGTGCGTTCTCTGCACAGTATGCACCTAAAGCTACCTGAAGAAAATTGGTGGTGTTCTTCTGATCCTATTAGTACTGCAGGCAGCTGCAGTATTTACAAGTTAGTGTACTGTGTCCTCTGCACAGTGTGCACCTAAAGCTACCTGAAGAAAATTGGTGGTGTTCTTCTGATCCTATTAGTACTGCAGGCAGCTGCAGTATTTACAAGTTAGTGTAGTGCGTCCTCTGCACAGTGTGCACCTAAAGCTACCTGAAGAAAATTGCTGGTGTTCTTCTAATCCTATTAATAAAACAGGCAGGCAGCTACAGTATTTACAGTTAGTGTACTGTGTCCTCCGCACAGTGTGCACCTAAAACTACCTAAAGACAACTGCTGTTGTTCTGCTCCTATTAATACCACAGGCAGGCAGCTAAAGTAATTTACAGTTAGTGTACTGTGTCCTCTGCACAGTGTGCACCTAAAGCTACCTGAAGACAATTGGTGGTGTTCTTTTGATCCTATTAATACCACAGGCAGGCAGCTACAGTATTCACAGTTAGTGGACTGTGTCCTCTGCACAGTGTGCACCTAAAGCTACCTGAAGACAATTGGTGGTGTTCTTATGCTCCTATTAATACCACAGGCAGGCAGCTACAATATTTACAGTTAGTGTACTGCGTCCTCTGCACAGTGTGCACCTAAAGCTACCTGAACACAATTGCTGTTGTTCTGCTCCTATTAATACCACAGGCAGACAGCTACAGTATTTACAGTTAGTGTACTGTGTCCTCTGCACAGTGTGCACCTAAAGCTACCTGAAGAAAATTGGTGGTGTTCTTCTGATCCTAATAATACCACAGGCAGGCAGCTACAGTATTTACAGTTAGTGAACTACGTCCTCTGCACAGTGTGCACCTAAAGCTACCTGAAGACAATTGCTGTTGTTCTGCTCCTATTAATACCACAGGCAGGCAGCTGCAGTGTTTGCAGTTAGTGTACTGTGTCCTCTGCAAAGGCATGTTCGTTGGTGTGGGTCTTTTAAGTACGCTTGCCAACTAACTGCATGGCAGGTCGACATATGTCTGGTCAAGCATGTGGTGCAAAAGCGGGTGCAGGGGACACAGTACACTAACTTTAAATACTGCAGCTGCCTGCCTGTGGTATTAATAGGATCAGAACACCAGCAATTGTCTTCAGGTAGCTTTAGGTGCACACTGTGCAGAGGACACAGTACACTAACTATTATTATTATTATTATTCAGGATTTATATAGCGCCAACAGTTTACGCAGCGCTTTACAATATAAAAGGGAGACAATACAGTTATAATACAATACAATACAATAGGATTAATAGGGCCCTGCTCAGAAGAGCTTACAATCTAATAGGGTGGGGTAGGTGGTACAAAAGGTTGTAACTGTGGGGAATGAGCTGGTGGAAGTGGTAGGAGATTAGTTGGAGACGTGATAGGCTTTCCTGAAGAGATGAGTTTTCAGGGATTGCCTGAAGGTAGCAAGAGTAGGGGATAGCCAGATAGATGGAGGTAGCGAGTTCCAGAGGATGGGAGAGGCTCTGGAGAAATCCTGGAGACGAGCATAGGAGGAGGAGATGAGAGAGCTTGAAAGCAGGAGGTCTTGAGAAGAGCGGAGAGGTCGATTTGGGTGATATTTGGAGACAAGATTAGTGATGTAGCTTGGGGCAGAGTTGTGAATGGCTTTGTATGTTGTGGTTAGAATTTTGAATTTAATTCGCTGGTTGATTGAGAGCCAGTGTAGGGATTGAAGTAGAGGGTTGGCAGACACTGAGCGGTTGGTAAGGTGGATAAGTCTGGCAGCAGCATTCATGATAGACTGAAGAGGGGATAGCCTATGGAGCGGTAGGCCAATGAGAAGGGAGTTGCAATAGTCAAGGCGAGAGATAACAAGGGAGTGAATGAGGAGCTTGGTGGTTTCATTTGTTAAAAAAGGGTGAATTTTAGAGATGTTATGGAGGTGAATTCTACAAACTTTTGACAGCGATTGGATTTGAGGCTGAAATGACAAGTCAGAGTCTAGGATTACACCTAGTACCCTGGCGTGAGGGGAGGGACTGATGGTTGCATTGTTGATTTTGATGGAAAAGTCATGGAGGGGGGCACGGGCGGGGGGGAATAGTAATAGCTCAGTTTTAGAGAGATATAGTTTAAGGAAGTGGTGCGACATCCATGCTGATATGTCAGTTAGTAAGTTAGTAATGCGAGAGGAGACTGAAGGAGTGAGGTGAGGAGTAGACAGATAGATTTGGGTGTCATCAGCGTATAAGTGGTATTGGAAGCCATGGGCAGTTATTAAGTGACCAAGGGAGGAGGTGTAGATAGAGAAGAGAAGGGGTCCAAGAACCGAGCCTTGGGGGACCCCCACAGAAAGGGGCAATGGAGAGGAGGAGACAGAGTTGTAGGTTACACTGAAGGAGCGCTGTGATAAATAGCCAGAGAACCAGGATAGAGCAGAATCTCGGAGGCCAAGGGAATGTAGTTTATTGAGAAGGAGCGGGTGGTCAACAGTATCAAAGGCCGCAGAGAGGTCAAGTAGTAGGAGTATGGAGTACTGGCTGTTGGTTTTAGCAGTTAGTAAATCGTTAGTGAGTTTTAGTAAGGTAGTTTCCGTGGAGTGCTGCGAGCGAAAGCCAGACTGTAAGGGGTCAAGAAGGTTATTTTCATTGAGGTAGGAGCTAAGACGGTTGTAGACTAAGCGTTCTAGAAGTTTAGAGGTGAATGGGAGTAATGAGATGGGTCTTAAGTTGTTCAGGTCGGTAGGGTCCAGTGAGGGCTTTTTAAGAATGGGAGTGATCTGCGCATGTTTTAGAGGGGAGGGGAAAATGCCACTAGAAAGGGAGAGATTGAAGATGTGGGTGAGGGAGCATAGGATAGAAGAAGAGGGTGACCGTAGTAGTTGTGAGGGAACAGGATCCAAGGGACAATTGGTTAGGTGGGCATCCGAGAAAATTTTTGTAACCTCTTCCGTAGTAGCCAATTCAAAAGAGGAGAGTGTTGAATGTGCTGCTGGGCAAGGTATGATGGGTGGGGAAGACGTACGCACAGTGGAGATGTCCTCACGAATTGCATCGATCTTGTCTTTGAAGTGATTGGCAATCTCTTGGCAGTGAGTGAGTTAGTGGGTAGAGGGGGTGGTGGACGAAGCAGAGAGTTAAAGGTTGAGAAGAGCCGACGGGGACTGGATGACAAGGAATTAATAAGAGAGACAAAGTAGGCTTGTTTGGCAGCATGGAGGCATGAATTGTATTTTAGAAGGGCAGATTTATATAGGGTGAAGTCTTGCAGGCATTTGGTTTTACGCCACAGTCGTTCAAGAGCACGGCAATGTCTCTTGAGATTTCTAGTGCTGTCAGTTTGCCAGGGTTGTAACGGTCGGGGCCTAATTCTGCATGTGGTTAGAGGAACAAGTGCATCTAGTGATGATGAGAGTGAACTGTTGTAGACAGAAGTGGCCAGGTCAGGACAGGACAGGGGAGAGATTATGTCATATAGGTGGTCAGTAGCAGAATAGAGAAGAGAAGGGTTAAAGTGGCAAAGGTTTCTACAAGTAATTGTTTGCTGCTTGGAGGGATGGGTGGTTGGAGGCAAGGATACAGTGAAAGTAATGAGGTTGTGATCAGACAGAGGAAAGGGGGTGTTGGTGAGGTTGCCAGGGTTGCAGAGATGGGAGAATACAAGGTCAAGGGTATTACCATTGGAGTGAGTGGAAGTATGTGTCCATTGGGTTAGGTCAAAAGATGAGGTTAAGTTGAGAAGTTTAGCTGTAGTTGGGCTGTTAACATTGACAGGAATGTTAAAGTCACCAAGAATAATGGTGGGTATTTCAGAGGAGAGAAAGTAGGGTAGCCAGGCAGCAAAGTCATCAAGAAAGCGCGATACCGGTCCTGGAGGCCTATAAATTGCTGCAATCCTCAGAGAAATGGGAGAAAACAGACGAATACAGTGCATCTCGAAAGAAGAGAGGGATAGAGAGGGAGGGACAGGAAGGACTTGGAAGGTGCTTTGTGGGGACAGAAGGAAGCCAACTCCACCTCCTTTCTGTCTGTTGGGTCTGGAGGAGTGAGTCCAATGGAGACCACCATGGGAGAGGGCAGCAGGAGAAGCTGAGTCAAAATTTTGAAGCCAGGTTTCTGTTATGGCGAGTATGTTCAAGCCATGAGAGATGAAGAGGTCATGTACAGATGTTAGCTTGTTACAGATGGAGCGGGCGTTCCAAAGGGCACATGAGATTGGTGGGGTGCTTTGAGGAAGCAGGGGGATAGAAATTAAACTGAGTGGATTGCGGTGGTTGCCAGAGGGGGAGGGGTATTGGATATGTGGCTTGCATTTGGAAAATGGCGGACCAGGATTAGGAGAAATGTCACCTGAGACTAGGAAAAGGAGGAGGGTGAGGAAGGCAAGGTGGGAGTGGAATGTGCATGAGCGCACGTGTCTAGTGGCCCTGGTGTTTATGTCAGCATGTGGGTGCAGCAACTGCAGGAGATGATGGGTGCCATAGTAGGGAGAGGGTAGGAGTGAGGGTGATATGTGCATGCTGCAGGGAAGAGAGGAGGGGTAGAGTAAAGATAATTTGATGATAGAAGACACCAATGTGAGAAGGAAGAGAATAAGGAGCATGTTAGTGGATAGAGAGTGGGAAACTAACCTAATATAAATAAATTTCAAAGATGGTTTGCTTGTCGTCTTGCAGAGTGGAGCAGAGTTCCTGTTGTTCATGCAGCTTTAGTTATCCTGCTTTCGTTAAACTGTGTCGGTGAAACTGCGCATCACTCGTGACAGAGCCACTCAGGACAGAGCCATGATGTCTGCGCCATGCCCCTGTCTGCGCCACCCCATAAGCTGCCATAAATTTATAGAGAGACTAAGCTGGGATGCATTTCTCAGTTGGTCATTATTGGGTCTGATGTGAGACACCTGAATATGGGGAGGAGATGGCCAGGGCCAGGCCAGCTACAGACACAGGCTAGGGTCATAAAGCTAACTGTAAATACTGCCTGCCTGTGGTATTAATAGGATCAGAACACCAGCAATTGTCTTCAGGTAGCTTTAGGTGCACACTGTGCAGAGGACACAGTACACTAACTGTAAATACTGCAGCTGCCTGCCTGTGGTATTAATAGGAACAGAAGAACACCACCAATTTTCTTCAGGTAGCTTTAGGTGCACACTGTGCAGAGGACACAATACACTAACTGTAAATTCTGCAGCTGCCTGTCTGTGCTATTAATAGGATCAGAACAACAGCAATTGTCTTCAGGTAGCTTTAGGTGCACACTGTGCAGAGGACACAGTACACTAACTGTAAATACTGCAGCTGCCTGTGCTATTAATAGGATCAGAACAAAAGCAATTGTCTTCAGGTAGCTTTAGGTGCACACTGTGCAGAGGACACAGTACACTAACTGTAAATACTGCAGCTGCCTGCCTGTGGTATTAATAGGATCAGAAGAACACCAGCAATTGTCTTCAGGTAGCTTTAGGTGCACACTGTGCAGAGGACACAGTACACTAATTGTAAATACTGTAGCTGCCTGAATAGGAGCAGAACAACAGCAATTGTCTTCAGTAGGGATGAGCTTCGCGTTTGAGTCGAACTCATGTTCGACTCGAACATCGGCTGTTCGCAAGGTTGCCGAACAGCGCACAATTTGGGGTGTTCGCGGCAAATTCGAATGCCACGGGACACCCTTTAAAAGTCTATGGAAGAAATCAAAAGTGCTACTTTTAAAGGCTTATATTCATGGTATTGTCATAAAAAGTGTTTGGGGACCTGGGTCCTGCCCCAGGGGACATGGATCAATGCAAAAAAAAGTTTTAAAAACGGCCGTTTTTTCGGGAGCAGTGATTTTAATAATGCTTAAAGTCAAACAATAAAAGTGTAATATAGCTTTAAATTTCATACCTGGGGGTGTCTATAGTATGCCTGTAAAGGGGCGCATGTTTCCTGTGTTTAGAACAGTCTGACAGCAAAATGACATTTCAAAGGAAAAAAGTCATTTAAAACTACTCGCGGCTATTAATGCATTGCCGGTCCGACAATACACATAGAAGTTCATTGATAAAAACGGCATGGGAATTCCCCACAGGGGAACCCCGAACCGAAATTTAAAAAAAAAAATGACGTGAGGGGTCCCCCTAAATTCCATACCAGGCCCTTCAGGTCTGGTATGGATATTAAGGGGAACCCTGGCCAAATTTTTTTTTTAAATGGCGTGGGGCCCCCCTTAAAATCTATAATCTTAAAGCTACCTGGAGACAATTGGTGGTGTTCTTCTGCTCCTATTAATACCACAGGCAGGCAGCTACAGTATTTACAGTTAGTGTACTGCGTCCTCTGCACAGTGTGCACCTAAAGCTACTTGAACACAATTGCTGTTGTTCTGCTCCTATTAATACCACAGGCAGGCAGCTACAGTATTTACAGTTAGTGTACTGTGTCCTTTGCACAGTGTGCACCTAAAGCTACCTGAAGAAAATTGGTGGTATTCTTCTGATCCTGTGTATATAAAAACACAAAGCGCTGTGATAAACAGATAACGCTCCAAATATCAAAATAATAAAATATATAAATAAATGGATCAATATAGTGAGGCTGCTATCAAAAAAAGTGTTCAGAATCACTAAAAGGATAAATAGTAAAATGTGTATGAAGCGCTTCACTAAGTGATAAGATGAATAAATAAATAATTAAAGATTCAAATAATATAACCCACATCAGCAGTTCATAAAATAAATCTAACTACTGTGCAAACAATTGCAATAAAAATCGTGTGCAATAAAAAACGTGACAAATATGAGAATAAAAAATCCTATACAAAAAATCTTAATGAAAACATATGCCACTCTAATGGTATTAAGCATAGAAATTAAAATCAGACAGCCAAGTTAAAACAGGGAATAAATCCAGTCCCAGTGTCCAAAGCTCTAAAATAGCTCTACAATTGCTTAATTGGTGTTCAATTTGTCACTCTTGAACGACATTAACCTTTAGCTATAGCTTCAGACGTATCCCATGTAGTAATCGCCATCAGATATCATATGTAAGGTAAATAAAAGAAAAAGGAAATATCATTGCGCAATGCTTCTTGTACCAAGTACACCAGCAAACAAGTAATGAGATCCACTCACGTGCGCCCAATAGTCTAAGGGCATATGCAGATATATTAAAGCAGTCAGCCGCCACAGACGAGAGCAGAGTGGTTGCAGTACACAGCTAAAATACTGACAGTCTGCTGATCGCGTCCTAGGCTCCTCCCACGCGTTGCGTCACGGTCACGTGACTTTTTCAAGGATACACTCGAGAGATCACGGTCTCGGCTTTATAGTAACTAATGACATAGCGGTTGCCATAGCTACAGCGTGATTCAGTCAAGTCATCATCCTGCTTACTGCATATCTTTACTTGCTACTTAAAAGTTTCATTTTATTATACATATACTATATATAAAAATAACAAATTGATAAAAAAACCGCTACACATATATACACTGGATATACAAATATATAAAACCGTCCACATTGAGTAGTTATAAGTATTCTGCGCCCTCCAGTGGTGAAAAACTGATATAACACCACTCCAACTTGCACACAGCCATCTATAGCACAATGCTAATGCCTAACCTAGGGCTAAACCTACACTTGTGGTTGATAAATAACGCCACCAAGAGGTGATATAACATTATAGCATGATAAATACATTAATTTAAATCATACATAAAAATGTTAGGAAAAATATAAAAAATTATTAACTGTTATAAAATAGATAAAAAAATGTAAATAGAAATTCAATAAGCTCTGATTTTACCGACTACCGCCCATATACTAATAAGATGATATTAATAGTTATATAGGAAAAAATATTATTAAAAAGTAATAAAATATTAAAAATCAGATATAAAACAATTAAGATCGAATTCAATGTTCAAGCCATTTGGTTCGAGAGTAAGCATCTGGAATATCCATTTGGATTCATTCTTACTAAGTTCCCTAATCTTATTGGAGCCCTCCAATGCGGTTTATACTTTTGGATTGCCCAGAACTTAAGACCCCTGGGATCTCTATTGGGGCATATGTAGAAATGTTTTGAGACACTGTGCTTGGGGTAACCTTTTTTAATATTCTGGATATGTTCTCTTATTCGCTTCCACATCGGCCTTTTGGTTCTGCCAATGTATTGGAGAGAACAGGAACATTGTAACACATATACCACGCCTTCCGTCCTGCATGATACAAAGTCCCTTATTTCGAATTCTTTTCCAGTGCTTGTTGATGAGAATTTCTGACACTTGTGCCCATTTTGGTTAGTATTTATACAGGCATAACACCTCTTACATGGGAAGAACCCTTTTCCCTGAAAGAAGGATAAATCAGTTATTCTTTTAGGGGGGTCTGGGACATTTTTTGCTATAATGTCCCATAAAGTAGGAACTCGCCTGTATATAAATCTCGGCTTATCCAGGAGAATGTTTGCCAAAGTATCAGCTTTTAGCAGAGACCAATGTTTTTTAATAATTCTCTCCATTCTTTTGTGTGTGGCTGCGGACCAAAAAATTGTCTGAACGCATCGGTCAAACGGCCACCTTCTCCACCGCTCCTTCTTTGACTGACCAAAGCCTCAGCAACACGTTGTCCAGAAACAGGAGTTTGTAACCTCCCAGTCTCTGGGAACGCGTTGCACAGACCTTTCTGCAAGGCCTCCCGAAGATGTTTCATCCTCTGCTCCCTTTGCGATGGCAAGATAAGGTCCGCAACCTTACCCTTGTAACGTTGATCAAGGAGGGTTGCCAGCCAGTATTGGTCCTTCTCCTTGATACCACGAATACGAGGATCCTTACGCAGGCTTTGCAGAATCAGGGAGGCCATGCAGCGTAGGTTTGCTGAAGCATTCGGTCCGGAGTCCTCTGGGTCACTAAGGACGACATGGTCCGCAGCCACCTCCTCCCAGCCACGTACAAGTCCATGTGTTTCTTGGGACTGATCCCTTAAAGACTGCTGCTGATGCTGGGTGCCAGGCTCCACCTCCATACTGACACAATCTTCCTCCTCCTCCTCTTCCTGTGTGATCGGCGCAAGCTCCCCTGACCCTGTCCTGGTGCCATAGTCGCACAGGTACTCATTGATGGCCCTCTGCTGCATGTGCAGCCACTGCAGCATGGCCAACGTTGAGTTCCACCTGGTGGGCATGTCACAGATTAGGCGGTTCTTGGGCAGGTTAAACTCCTTTTGGAGGTCCGTCAGCCGAGCACTGGCATTATATGACCGGCGGAAATGCACACAGACTTTCCTGGCCTGCCTCAGGACATCCTATAAGCCCGGGTACCTGCCCAAGAACCTGCCATTGTCACAAACCACCATTCCTGCCTTAAGTTGGCGTGGCGTCAACCACCTCTGAACCTGCCCCTGCAGAGCTCACAGAACCTCTGCCCCAGTGTGGCTCCTGTCCCCCAAGCACACCAGCTCAAGCACCGCATGGCATCTTTTGGCCTGCGTACTTGCGTAGCCCCTTTAACGGCTACGGAGCACTGCTGGTTCCGAGGACAAAGCACAGGAAGAGGCCATGGAGGAAGAACAAGAGGATTGGGTGGAGGAGAGAGGTGTGTCACAATCATTAGCATTTTGGAGGCGTGGTGGCGGAACAACCTTCAACACTACTGCACCTTGTCCTGCATCCTTCCCAGCTGCCAGCAGAGTCACCCAATGCGCCGTGAAACTTAGGTAACGTCCCTGTCCATGCCTGCTGGACCATGAGTCAGCGGTAATATGCACCTTACCGCTGACCGCCCTGTCCAGCGAGGCATGGACATTGCCTTCCACATGACGGTAGAGAGCCGGAATCGCCTTCCGTGAGAAAAAGTGGCGTTTGGGTACCTGCCACTGAGGAACCCCACATTCCACAAACTCACGGAAGGGGGCAGAGTCTACCAACTGAAAAGGCAGCAGTTGAAGTGCTAGCAATTTTGCCAAGCTAGCATTCAACCACTGGGCATGTGGATGGCTGGGAGCAAACTTCTTTCGGCGGTGCAGCAGCTGGGGCAGGGAAATTTGCCTGGTGCAATCTGACGTCGGTGTACCAAAAGCAGATTGCCCACAAGTACTTGGCTGTGACACACCTAATTCTACACCTTCATTCCTCTCAGTGCAGGTCTCAGAGAGGACTGAAGGTATAGTGGGGTTGGAGATCTCAGCTGATGAGGAGCAAGGAAAGGTCCGCTTTGTTCTTTGGTGTGGGTCTTTTAGATACGCTTGCCAAGGAACTGCATGGCAGGTCAACATATGTCTGGTCAAGCATGTGGTACCCAAGCGGGAGATGTTTTGGCCATGCGAGATACGCTTGAGACATGTTGCAAATAGCAGCAGTGCGATCTGATGCACTCGTCTCAAAAAAGGCCCACACCAAAGAACTTTTTGAATAACGCGCAGAGACTGCAGTGCCCTGCACATGTGGAGCTTTGGGGTGTGATACAGTCAAGGTGCTGCCCTTAGGCTGGCCCCTGGAGGGCATCCTGCCTCGTTGGTGATGTGCCGCCTCCTCCTCCTCCTCTCTCCTATCAGGCACCCATGTTGAGTCAGTGACCTCATCATCCCCTCCCTCCTCATCACTGGAGCAAACCTGGCAGTATGCTGCAGCAGGGGGAGCATGACTGCCAGATTTCTGTCCTTCTTGGGCACCCCCTCTGTCCGTGCTCACGTTACTGCCTTCATCGAGCTCAGTATCATCATCAGAGCCTTCCAAACGCTGGGCATCCTCCTGGAGCATGTACCCAACACTGTGGTCAAACAGTTCGAGGGACTCCTCAGGAGGACATGGTGGGGCTAGGGAAGGAGTCACTGATGACATTGAGCCAAGGGAAGAGGCCGCTGCTTTGCCAGACAAAGTACCCTGCGCATGGGTGAGAGAGGATGAGGAGGATGAGGATGGCTTGGTCATCCACTCGACCAAGTCTTCCGCATGTTGCGGCTCAACACGGCCAGCTGCCGAAAAAAAGGCCAAGCGTGTCCCACGGCCACGTGCTGATGAGGATGCACTGTCTCCACGACCAGCACTAGACACAGAGCCTGCTTGCCCTCTCTTATTGGCTTGTGACTGTCTGCCTCTCCTTCTTGGCCTTCCAGACATACTAATGGCCTGTAGCTGCACTAAGCTGGGATATATATATATATATATATATATATATATACTGATACTGCAGCTAGCAAAATCAACTGCCTGCCTGTAGTATGAGAACACCACCAACCTTCTACAGGTAGCTTTAGCTGAACACTGTGCAAAGCTCGCAAAAAACTAACTTGTAGCTTTTTTAGCTGCCTATGGTAGTGATAGGATCAGGAAAACACCACCAATCTTCTACAGGTAGCTTTAGCTGAACACTGTGCAGAGCTCGCAAAAAAATAACTAGTAGGTTTAGCTGAACACTGTGAGCAGGACGCACCGCACTAACTTGTAGGTTTAGCTGAACACTGTGAGGTGGACGCACCACACTAACTTGTAGGTTTAGCTGAACACTGTGAGCAGGACGCACTGCACTAACTGTAAATAGTCTAGCTGCCTGACTGTGGTACTAATAGGATCAAAAGAACACCAGCAATTTTCTTCAGGTAGCTGTAAATACTGTAACAAGACAAGCCTGCCTGTCAGTAAGAAGATAACAGGAACGGATCTAGCTCAACACTGTGAGCAGGACACACTGCACTAACTTGTAGCTTTAGATGAACACTGTGCAGAGGTCTCACTACACTAACTTGTAGGTTTAGCTGAACACTGTGAGCAGGACGCACAGCACTAACTTGTAGTTTTAGCTGAACACTGTGAGCAGGACGCACCGCACTAACTTGTAGGTTTAGCTGAACACTGTGAGGTGGACGCACCACACTAACTTGTAGGTTTAGCTGAACACTGTGAGCAGGACGCACTGCACTAACTGTAAATAGTCTAGCTGCCTGACTGTGGTACTAATAGGATCAAAAGAACACCAGCAATTTTCTTCAGGTAGCTGTAAATACTGTAACAAGACAAGCCTGCCTGTCAGTAATAAGATAACAGGAACGGATCTAGCTGAACACTGTGAGCAGGACGCACTGCAATAACTTGTAGCTTTAGATGAACACTGTGCAGAGGTCTCACTACGCTAACTTGTAGGTTTAGCTGAACACTGTGAGGAGGACGCACAGCACTAACTTGTAGTTTTAGCTGAACACTGTGAGCAGGACGCACCGCACTAACTTCTAGGTTTAGCTGAACACTGTGAGGTGGACACACCACACTAACTTGTAGTTTTAGCTGAACACTGAGCAGGACGCACTGCACTAACTTGTAGGTTTAGCTGAAAACTGTGAGGTGGACGCACCACACTAACTTGTAGGTTTAGCTGAACACTGTGAGCAGGACGCACCCCACTAACTTGTAGGTTTAGCTGAACACTGTGAGGTGGACGTACCCCACTAACTTGTAGTTTTAGCTGAACACTGTGAGCAGGACGCACTGCACTAACTGTAAATAGTCTAGCTGCCTGACTGTGGTACTAATAGGATCAAAAGAACACCAGCAATTTTCTTCAGGTAGCTGTAAATACTGTAACAAGACAAGCCTGCCTGTCAGTAAGAAGATAACAGGAACGGATCTAGCTGAACACTGTGAGCAGGATGCACTGCACTAACTTGTAGCTTTAGATGAACACTGTGCAGAGGTCTCACTACACTAACTTGTAGGTTTAGCTGAACACTGTGAGCAGGACGCACAGCACTAACTTGTAGTTTTAGCTGAACACTGTGAGCAGGACGCACCGCACTAACTTCCAGGTTTAGCTGAACACTGTGAGGTGGACGTACCCTACTAACTTGTAATTTTAGCTGAACACTGTGAGCAGGACACACTGCACTAACTGTAAATAGTCTAGCTGCCTGACTGTGTTACTAATAGAATCAAAAGAACACCAGCAATTTTCTTCAGGTAGCTGTAAATACTGTAACAAGACAAGCCTGCCTGTCAGTAAGAAAACAGGAATGGATCTAGCTAAACTGAATACAGTGTATATATATATATATATATATATATATATATATATATGCAACACCTGGGATGCATATATATACACAATACACTGTAAGTGCAGCTAACTGACTGACTGTTCTGCCTAATCTATCTAACTCAAATCAAATGACACTGTCTGTCTCTCTCTCTCTCTCTCTATCTATGAACGCCGGAACACACACTACACAGGGCCGCCGTGCAGGCGGCCTTATATAGTGTGGGGCGTGTGCTAAATCCCCTGAGCCATAATTGACCAAAGCCTCCTTGGCTTTGGCCAATTACGGCTCTCTGTTCAGACGGCGCTGTGATTGACCAAGCATGCGGGTCATAGTGCATGCTTGGCCAATCATCAGCCAGCAATGCACTGCGATGCCACAGTGAATTATGGGCCATGACGTGCCACACGAATTTGGCGCGAACGGCCCATATCGTTCGCAATTCGGCGAACGGGCGAATAGACGATGTTCGAGTTGAACATGGGTTCGACTCGAACACGAAGCTCATCCCTACAGGTAAGTCAAGCTCGTAAGTCACCTCGTTAATTTTCTTCTTTACCAAGAAAGGACCCATGAATTTAGGGCCCAGTTTCCTTGAAGGGCAAGCCATTTTTAAGTTAGCTGTGGATAGCCAAACCTGGTTGCCAGGTTCTAGGATGAGTTCTCCTCGCTTCTTCTTCGCTTCCTGTCGAACATTTTCTTATTGTATTCCTGAGTTTTAGCCATGGTCTCCTGTAGCAATTTATTGTTGGAGAGGAAGAAGTCCATTGTCTCGGAGACTGCAGAGATTGCACACTCGGTTAAGGACCCAGGCAGGAAGGGCGGGTGGAAGCCATAGTTGGCAAAAAATGGTGTTTGCTTAATGGCGGAGTGCAAGGAGTTGTTATAGGCAAACTCGGCAATAGGCAGTAGAGAGACCCAATCGTCCTCTGAGAAGGCGGAGAAGCAGCAGAGATATTGCTCCAAAGTCTGATTAGTTCTCTCCGTCTGCCCATTCGTCTGGGGGTGGTAGGCAGATGAGAATGCCAATTCAATTTCGAGAGAACCACAGAGAGCTCTCCAGAACCTGGAAGTGAACTGAACACCTCGGTCAGACACTATACTTGAAGGAACTCCATGCAGCCTCACTATTTGCTTAATGAAAACTTTTGCTGTTTCCATAGCCGAAGGTGTGCCTTTCATTGGCAGAAAGTGGTGGGCCATCTTAGACAATCTATCCACTACAACGAAGATGGTAGAAAAACCTTCTGCCTGGGGGAGCTCCACAATGAAATCCATCAAAATCATCTTCCAGGGTCTTTCTGGGATGGGTAAGGGTCTTAGTAGGCCCCAGGCTTTCGTTTGGCTATTCTTATTCCGAGCGCAGGCGGTGCATGACTCCACGTAGATCTTGCAGTCGTTAGCTAGCTGAGGCCACCAGAACGTGCATTGTACCAGCTCTGTCGTTTTCAGAATGTCCGGCCAACTTATGGTCGTGGCAGAGCTGCAATACTGCCACCCTCAGACTCTCTGGAACCATAATTTTGCCCTTGTGCCAGAACAAACCATCTTGTCCCCCCACATTGTTCTCAGCAGAGGGGGACCAACTCATGGAGGCTTGTCTTATTTGGGATAGGAGATCCCCTTGAAGTAACAGAAAATTTCCAGCAGGAAGGATGGTGTCTGGGGGTAAGGATTCCCCAGAATCATGGAACATGCAGGATAAAGCGTCCGGCTTGATATTTTTAGAACCAGGTCTGTAGGTGATGCGGAACTGAAATCTGGAGAAAAACAGCGCCCATCTTGCCTGCCGTGGTTTCAATCTCTTGGCCGTTCTTAAATACTCCAGGTTTTTGTGGTCGGTATAGACCAGAATGGGATGTGCAGCACCCTCCAGTAAGTAACGCCACTCCTCCAGGGCGGCCTTGATGGCCAGAAGCTCCCGATCACCTACATCGTAATTTTTCTCAGCTGTGGAGAGCTTACGTGAGAAAAAGGCTACTGGATAAAGGAGGGCCTTGGCACCTTGAAAGCACAGCCCCAACTGCAAACTCTGAAGCATCCACCTCAAGAACAAATGGCAAGGCAGGATCCAGGTGTTTCAGGATGGAAGCAGAGGTAAATAGCTCCTTAAGTTTTTCAAAGGCGGATTGCACCTTAGGGGACCAGCAGAAACGGTTCCCTTGTTTGGACAGTTCAGTGATGGGAGCAATTATTGCAGAGAAGCCCCTGATGAACTTCCGATAGAAATTGGCAAAGCCAATAAAGCGTTGAACTCCTTTCCTATCGGAGGGAATGGGCCAGTCCAGGATGGCAGTTGCTTTTTGGTGATACATCTTAATGCCGTCGACAGAAATTATTAGGCCGAGGAACTGGATGCACTGGAGTTCAAATTCACATTTTTCCAGTTTAGCGTAAAGTCAATGCTGCCTGAGCCACGTTAACACATTTCGGACATGCCTGCGATGCTCGGTAACTGAGGAGGAGAAGATTAAGATGTTATCTAAATATACTATAACATACAAGTCCAGAAGGTCACGGAAGATGTCATTAACAAAGTGTTGAAATGTCGCTGGTGCGTTGCACAGGCCGAAGGGCATGACAAGATACTCAAAGTGCCCAAATCGGGTACGGAAGGCTGTTTTCCATTCATCTCCTTCTCGGATGTGGATTAGGTTGTAGGCACCACGGAGGTCTAGTTTAGTGAAGATTACTGCAGAACCCAATCTTTGGAAGAGTTTGGGCACAAGAGGTAGAGGATAACGGTTCTTGATGGTTATCTTGTTTAACACACGATAATCGATACAAGTCCATAGGGAGTGGTCCTTCTTCTCGACGAAGAAAATGCCTCCCGGGGAGGTAGGTGGACGAATAAAACCTTTCTTTAGATTCTCATCAATGTAGGTTTTAAGGGTGCCCAGCTCCTGCTCTGTTAGTGGGAAAATTCTTCCAAAGGGGACTTCAGTCCCTGGCAGATGCTCTATCAGGCAATCATAAGGTCTGTGGGGAGGAAGGGTCTCTGCCCCCTTCTTGCTAAACACATAAAGAAAGTCCCGACAGGGAGCGGAGATTGCCTGCTGTGATTTGGTGTCAATGTCCAGACAGAGGAGCTGATTGGGTTTTACGGAAGTACTGTGCAAGCAGTGCTGTTGACAATATCTGGAGAGGAACTTAATTTCCCCAGTGGCCCAGTCAATGCTATGATTATGGGCCTGTAGCCAAGGCATTCCCAAGATGATGGGGAAGAGTGGAGAAGAGATGGCATCCAGGCGTAGAAATTCCCGATGGTGAGGGCTCATGATGGCCAGCAAAGGGACAGTCTCCTGGGTGACAGGACCGGAGCTAAGGGTGGAGCCATCAGCAAGGTGTACAGCAAGTCCCCGAGTTTTTGATTGGAGAGGAATGTGGTGGTTGGCAGCAAAGGTCAGGTCAATGAAGCAACTGCATGCTCCGGAGTCAATTATGACTGAGACTGCAAGATCCTGTTCTGGAAGCTGTAGAATAATGGAGAGAGCAAGATGGGTAGCAGGCTTAGGCAAGGTAGATGCATACTTAGGAGAGGTTGGGAACTTACATGTCTTGTTAGGGCAAGCTCTTATATAGTGACCCGGTTCCCTGCAATACATGCACATTGTTGATTGTTGATTGTTGACACATCGGCACTGCCGTTCTTCTGGAGTGAAAGATGGACAGAGAAGACCGAGCTGCATAGGTTCGGGGGTATCGAGGACCGGAGAGGAAGGTGCACAAAGACATTGCCCGGCAGAGCTGGTAGCAATAGGGACCTTGGGGAGGACCCAGGTAGGACGGAATTGGTTTGTGGATCTCTCGGATCGGCGCTCCCCGTCGGTCTATTTGAACAGACAGGTTAATAAGGTCATCCAAGGATTGTGGTATTCTGACCCGTGCCAGCTCGTCTTTAAGCGAGTTGGATAGCCCCATTCGAAATTGACAACGCTGGGGTTGCGGAAAGGTGCGTGGTTGCAGAGCAAAGTAAAGTTTGCAAGCGTTGCGGAAGGACCGGTATTTACTGAGCTCTCCAGAAAATCTTTCGGGTGTAGGGAACCCAGGCTCAGGAGGTAGCATTACTACTACTTCACAGCTTGTGTGAGACCCGCAAGGTGTCTACACAGTTCCTCCATGGGAGAGGCTCCCTACTTGGGCTCGGACATGGCTGTCAGATACTGTCAGACTTCCACGTACCTGACTGATGAGCCCGATATGGCAGGGGAAGGTCTCCCTTACATATCTGGTTCCCGGCCCCTGATAGTGTGAACAGGAGGCAAGGGAGCACAGAATGGTATGGCAGCCTGGCGGGTGACTTGCGGAAGTAAGCTGGGACACAGGCAGCAGATGCAGAGCAGGAGCAGAGTGGGCAGGTCCAGTCACAGGCAGAGTTGGCAACAGGCGGGCAGCACAGTACAAAGGAGCAGGCAGGTTCAGAGTCGAGGTCACAGGCAGGGTTGGCAACAGGCGGGCAGCGTAGTACAAAGGAGCAGGCAGATTCAAGGTCAAGGACAGGCCGGGGTCAGATGCAGGCAGAAGGCAGAGAGTAATCCAATGGACAAGCCGGGTATCAAGGAGATCAGACGTTCAGACAGGTTAACAGGAAGCACAGATACAGGGAGCTGCAGATCGGACAGCAGCAAGCAACATGCACAGGCAGCTTAAATAGGGTGACTGGCGCCAAGCGCTGTGCGCGCACTCGCGCCGATGCGCACAGGCGCGCGCACACACACACCCGCCTGTGCGCACACCAGCGCACACCAGGGCGCCCAGCACTGAGTCTATTCTGGGAACTTCTCTGACATAATATTTGCTTTTGGGTTTAATATTGCTTTAAAGTGTATGTGAGCCCTAACAATATGTGTTTCTTATTTGCTACTTTTTGATCTATTAAATCTAACATTCATTGAAAGTGTTTTTTTTTTATATCTCTTTGATGAGTGTAAAAAAATACCTGTTGACCCTGACATTACCCATGGCGATTCAAATCCGCTTATCGTCTTACCCCTGTGTCCAGGGAAACCATTGCACCCATTTAGGAGAGCACCGCCCGGTGCCTTCTTTTACGGTGGATCGACAGACTACAGCCACTATATCTGGTCCAGTCCCCCAACTAGAAACCCTAACCGAGGAGTCAACTCTATGGCTTGTTGTTCCAACATTTTTGGCACAGAACTACAGAGTACCACTCTTAACAACCAACTATTAACTATGCCAAAAGATTCGTCAACAACCACAGATCACCCCCCCGAATTGTGTCTCTACCCCTCACAGTATATGCATACACAAGCGCATTGCGCTGTTCAACCATACACTGTGTCGCCAGACTAAACTGCACAGAACACTTACGCCTGCTTTCTCTAAAGAACAATGTGGCTTCTATCTGTACCTAGATATTACAACAATAACTTGGATGCCTCCTGTTTACACTCTACCAAAAACTGTATTACAGTATAAACGTTAATTGAATTTCAAAATCAAAATGATTTTGTCCTTCCAAACACAAGTCAAAAGACCCCAAGCTCCTCCCACCAACTTCCTGTTGCACACCAGAACAGGAAGAGGGAGAGGGAGGGGAAGGGGAAGCTTTGAATAGCTTCGTATTATGTCTATCAAGACAAAAAAATCTATGGCTAACATCACATATACTTCAACAATTAAAAAAACTTTATGAAAAAGGGTGACTCGGGTTGGATGTGTCATTGCCATCATCCCTTTGAAGACTGGAAACAAATGTATACCTCAATGTGGGATTTTATAGGCGATGCAATAGACAAAGGATTGTATTAAAATATAAAATAATTTATTGGTACAAAAAAATTAAATAACATATAAAAAAATACAAAAAAACATATTTCATGATCATGCGATTGAAAAACCATAAAAATGGCATTAAATAACCAGGGAGTCAAAGCTCCTGCATCGTGATACATCTTGCTACAAGATACGAACACCGCCTGTGATGATGCGATGGCGTCAAGTAGCAATATTCCAACACGTTTCAACTTTATAGCAAAAGGTCTTCCTCAGGTAAAGATTGCATCACGTTCTAAAGTTTCAAAAATAACAGTGTTACTTAAAATGTATATATTGCAGGTATTTAGTTGATCGCTTGGATTGAGCAACTTACGTTCTTTGTGTAAATGCAGGAAAAATGCATTCCCAGTACTAGAGGGGGGGGTTTTGTCATCATTGCCCATATAGTCTAATATCCTCTACAGGACGGCATGGTATATTTTATAAAGAAACCAATAATAGGCAGCCAGTGAATTTGCTATGGAAAACAAGATAAAAAGGATTTTTTAGGATGGTGATTCAGAAAAAGTTAAGAATTTTCCGAGAATTTATTCTCTGAAACCAAGTGGTTAAAAGATAAGCTTAACAGAATTACCTTTTGGTAGTGTAGTTAGGTATGGGTCTTAAGAGGGTTCACAGACGTCTGTAGTGATGAGCCCAAGCTGGGGAGTACCTCTCGGTGCAAAGCCGAGTGGAGAATGCTGCCATGAGCCGTCCCTGGTGTCCTAATAAAGGGATATGGGCGTGGCTAGAGGTTCTTAGCTTTGCGTCACCGTGGTAACACTTAGTTAGTAATTGATACTGGTGATAGGGGCGCGGTGTCGTGAGAGCGGCATCCCGCTCCACGTCAGAAGAGGTCAATATGTGGATGACTTGCGGCATTACCTCACCATGGTAACGCCCCACATGTTAGACGCTGAGCGTCGTTACACTGCTTATTACAGGTTCCACGTCTCTCCTCCCCCTGTCGGATAACCTGCGGGTGTGATTTGCCGAGACTAGGAGCTGTGCGTCATGTTGCTTTAGCAACACGGCTCGTTCCTCTTATCAGTCAGCTGTATGTATAACGTCAGAGTCATGTGACTCGGACGCTAAAAAACACTGTGTTAGCCTCAAAGTGAGGATAGTCCTGCACATGAGCAGGATTAATCTAAATAAAAAAAGGGAGGAATAGCTCTGTCTAAACAGGGAGCCTTTGGTTCAACAAATCAAACTGAGATAGAATATAGAATAAATCAAAGGAGAAGACAGTGGAAATGCCTGTGTTGATGAGGGGGATTATAATGATGGAATGAAATGCTAATATAAAATAAATAAAGTAATTGGGAATTTTATATCATTTATTATTATTACATATGCCTGTACCCTTTAAAGAGGTCTATCTCTCCCTTTGCTTCCAATAAGGGGGCCAGGGAGAGAGAGTCCTTTAGGACTAATAACCACCGACACAGTAAGAAAACCCTCCACGGTCCCGAGTCACTGTCGGGACCTAGTGGGGGTTAGGGCCACGACATGAATGCGTGGCCCCCCTGTGTCGGGTAGGGATAAAAGAACAGATAGGGCAATGATTGTCTGGACCTACAATCATTGTCCAGACCTACAACCCCAACCCTAGGGAACAGAGAAGGAGGCTGTTCTTTCCAATGCGGTCACAAAAGCAATCCTTATACAGCAATCATCAAGCTAAATAGAAATTACACAAATTACAATAATACTAAAAAATAATAAATACAAATAATGATAATAATAATGCGAAAAAACTCTCCCATAAATAAATTTTTTCGACTGAATATGTGTCCAATACCTTGGTGGTTTGAGTTAGGGGGCCTCTCAATGTGAATCCCATGGGAGGTATTGAACTATTAAGGTATGGTTGGGAATGCGGCTCACAGAGTGAATATTTGGGGTATATAGGTAGCCCAAAGTGTCGTACCTTAGATAGCATATGGCATGTAAAGGTAAAATAACAGGATAGTGAATACTGCGTATTAATTCCTACTTTTAGTCTGTTTTTCCTGAGCTAAAGCCCTCCAAAAAGGGTCTAAAGCTTTCAGTTTCATTTAGGCCCGGGGGGGTGGTGGCCCTAAGGTATCTTATCCAGCGCATTTCCCGCTGGAGCAGAATCTTGTTCCAGTCACCCCCCCTGATTGGTAGATGGATTCTATCTAAGACTGTGAAATTCACGAGGGGTAATCTATAGTTATGCTGTCTAGCAACATGTCTACCCAGGGGTAGGTATAAGTTGCCAATCCGCATGCTTTGCATGTGTTTGTCAACTCGTTTTCCGAATTCCTGTCGGGTCTTCCCTACATAGAATGCACCACATTGGCACTGCATGAGATACACCACACCCTGCATCTTGAAGTTGGCGAAGTGACGCAGGGAGAAGCTCTCCCCATTAGGCAGAGCCAGTGTGGTCCTCCTACCGATGACTTTGCATTGAGCACGTGATCCACATGGGTAGGTTCCCCATGTTTTGCAGGGATCTTTTCTTGCTTTTCCTTTGTATTAAAAAAACTTTTGTCCAGGAAAGAGTGGAATAAACCCCCATCTTGCAAATGGGAGTGAATCCCCCTTGACTCACATATTCCCTGGGCAGTCAAACCACAAGTTTTAAGACGGAAATACCAGACAACAGCGCAACAAAAGCCAAAAACTGAAACTCCTGCAAAAAGATGGCTCAAGGAGGTCAACCAAAGCCTTTTTCTACTGCAGGCTATAAACAATTAAAAATAAAAATAACACACACACCGCTAAAAGTACAAAAACTCAGTTAAAGCTAGTAAATTCAGTGCAAAGTAGAGATTTCATAAAAAAACAAAATTCAATACAAATGCCGAGACTGCATGGCTACACACACACACACACACGCAAAGGAATTGGAGCAGCTTCCACTCTGGGATGACCTTGTGCCTCTATTTGTAAAAACAGGATCATACTGTACAAACCACAGCAAAGCAATACAGGCTAACGCGTTTCACACTACCAAGAGTGCTTACTCATAGTTATGAGTCAGGAAGATTGGAACTATTAAGATGTTGATCCTCCCAAAAATCCTATACTTCTTTCGCATGTTGCCCATAGAAATCCCTAACTCCTTTTATCAATTGCTACAGATAATGGTATCTAAGTTCTTCTGGCTGCACAAACAACCTAGATACAATCTTGCTATCTTAGCCAAACATAGAAGTGCGGGAGGCATGGATGTTCCTATTTTCAAGGATTACCACATGGCTACCATTTTAGAACAACTAAAGTACTGGATAAACCCGACCAATTTTACACTGTAGAGCCAGATAGAACTAGAGGAAATTTGTGCTCACTATTTTTAATTTTATGTTTTTGCCGTATACCTTCAGTGCTTTCACATTCAACCATTGCAGCATCCCTGAGAATGTGGGATTATTACTTTAAAATGGTTAGTACAAATCCCTGAAATATTAATGTACCCATTCCAATAAGTGCTCTCCAATTTTTATTAAAGGAAACCTTGTTTGCTCCATGGGGCACTAAAGGGGTTCATTATTTCAGTCCTTATGGAGGGGTAGAATTTAGTATCATTTAACTGCTAGATATACTGCAGCAGGGTGGCTGCTCTGCGCCGGATCATGTACCCAGTATGTGATCCGCACGCCAGGTTAAAGAGTGCACCTGGCTTTACTGCAATTAGCTACCTGATTGGTCACACGCACCCGGCGATCGGCTCTGGACATTACCGAAGAGAGCCCTGTGTAAGTAAACAAACACAGGGCTCTCTTCTCACAGCAGCAGGAGGTAAAAAACACAGCACATTGCTTAGTGAAAACAGCACACACAATACACAGTAACACATGTTGGCCAAACATTTAACCCCTTGACTGCCCTAGATGTTAACTCTTCCTGCCAGTGTCATTAGTACATACAAGCCTACAAAATAGAGATAATGCAGTACATAAATAGATGATATAAGAGGTAAAACCGACTAGGCCTGGTGTTGGCGGCCATTGATACAGGTGATCAATTCCTACATGTTTCGCCAAGACATTGGCTTCCTCAGGGAAATGATATGAGCCTGTACCAAAATTGAAAGTTTCTCCCAGCCCCCAAAGGGAACCGAAGCAGGGGAGGACACCCCAATTCTATGTCACAGAAACTATGCCACATCTATGGCTGTAGGGGGCAGACGAAGACAATTTTATGAGATAAAATCAATATGACCAAAAAGGGCGCCTGGAAGGTGTAGGGCAAAAAGGTTTTTTGAAAGAACAATTGAATATTGATCGTTGGAAAGTTTATAACTAGATGGTTTAGAAAAGGGCCAAAAAGGCCCAAAAAAAACAACAGATACTCTCATACGGGTATAGGAATCACTGAAGATGGAATAAGAAATGACGCTCCGCAGCGGGAGTTTAAAAGCCAAGCCCTGTAGTGACAGGTGCCCTTTTTGCCCTACACCTTCCAGGCACCCCTTTTGGTCTTATCGATTTTATCTCATAAAATTGTCTTTGTCTGCCCCCTACAGCCATATATGTGGTACAGTTTCTGTGACCTAGAATTCGGGTGTCCTCCCCTGCTTCGGTTCCCTTTGGGGGCTGGGAGAAACTTTCAATTTTGGCACAGGCTCATATCATTTCCTTGAGGAAGCCAATGTCTTGGCGAAACATGTAGAAATTGATCACCTGTATCACTGGCAGCCAACACCAGGCCTAGTCGGTTTTACCTCTTATATCATCTATTTATGTACTGCATTATCTCTATTTTTGTAGGCTTGTATAACTCTTGTCTATGTTACTTGTTAATTTATGTAAATAAAGTATTTTGTAAATTTTAGCACCTTTGCTTAATTGCATTTGTTAGCACCACCATAATCCCCCTTGACCTCCATCTACCAATCCCAATAAAATACATGTATGTTTTTGGTTTTAATATGACAAAATGTGGAAGATTTCAAAGGGTATGAATACTTTTTCAATGCACTGTATGTAACCTAGTCATTCCAGAACCTACGTGGACCTTTTGGACCGCACATCCACCAAAGAAAAAAGGATATCCTTTTTTACAACTCTCTACAATCCAAAATGACTTTTCTTATAAAACCCCCTCTGCTTAAAGAGGTTGTAAACCACAGAAAAAAAACAAACCAAAAAAACAAACAAACCCTGCAAGACAAAGGCATAATGTATGCATGCATACTAGCTCATTAAGAAATACTTATCTAAGAATAACGCCCCGGAACAGAGTCGGCACTCTGAGTACAGGGCCGACATCTTCCACCGGAGTTACTTCCGGGTTTGCGGTTCCGGCGCTCTGATTGGCTGGTACCGCGATGATATCACTCACATGCGTGCGGGAGCCGCCGGTCTCAGCATGGCCACTGAAAAAACGCACCAGCGGCCCATTTTTTCAGTGCTCATGCGCCGATGACGTCGGAAGCAACACATATGGAATATCGCCTAAATTGTGCAAGTTTAGGAGATATTCACAGTACCTACAGGTTATAGGCTTACCTGTAGATAAAAGTGGTGTAACAGTGTTTACTACTTTAAATGGGAAGATGACCTAAAAAAATCTTTTTCACCAATGAAGAATGACAGAAAGCTATTCAATATTACTATTCCTGCTCCAGATGCATACATCTTTGGGAAACAGCCCAAAAAATCCACCTACGGTGGTACATAACACGATTTCTAAATATTGCAAAGCTAATGATGACTTATGCTGGAAGGAATGTGGACAACTGGGAACCCTAAAACATATGTTGTGGTAATGTAGACATGTGCAATTAATTTCAGTCCGAATGTAAATTCAGACAAACTTTTGGTTATTCGGTGATTCGGATGTATCCGAATCTCCAAATGAAATAGTTACAAAATTAATTTCATCTAACAAATTTAAAATTTTCAGAATGATTTCAATTTAGATACGACCAAAAATGATCGACTGATTTGAATTCTGTGTCAAGAATAGCTGGTTGTTAAGGAGCGGGCCAGGAAGTCAGCCACCGCGTCCTTAACAACCGATGACTCATCATCTGTCAGTGGGCTTCCCCCCATGAGAGCTGAAATGTAAACAAAAGAATGCCGGTAAGAGAAAATTCAGAAAAATTAAGAAAAAAACAGTGTGAGGTCGCCCCCCCCAATCCATGTCAGGCCCTTTGGGTCTGGTTTGGATTTTAAGGGGACCCCACGCAAAAAAAAAAAAAAAACAGGATGAAGCCCCCCAAAAATCCATACCAGACCCTTATACCAGCATGCAGCCCGGCAGGCCAAGGAGAGGACAAGCGAGTGCACCCCCCCCTCCTGAACCATATCAGGCCTCATGCCCTCAAAGCACCTTGTTCCCACCGCTGGACCCGAACCTTCGTCGAATGCTCCCGCCGACTGCCTGCTCCTCTGACTGACATTTTTTAACCACTTCAGCTCTGGAAGATTTACCCCCCTTCGTGACCAGGTAATGTTTTGTGATACGGCACTGCGGTACTTTAACTGGCAATTGCACAGTTGTGCAACGTTGTACCCAAATAAAATTGATGTCCCTTTTTGTCCCACAAATAGAGCTTTCTTTTGGTGGTATTTGATTACCTCTGCAGTTTTTATGTTTTGCAAGATAAGCAAAAAAAGACAGACAATTGTGAAAAAAAAACTATTTTTTACTTTCTGCTATAAAACATATCCAATAAAAAAAATGTAAAAAATCTAAATTCTTCTTAAATTTGGGCCAATATATATTCTGCTACATATTTTTGGTAAACAAAATCCTAATAAGCGTTGAATGGTTTGTGCAAAAGTTATAATGTCTACAAACTATGGGATATTTGTTTTTAATTTTTTTTTTTTTACTAGTAATGGTGGTGATCAATGACTTATAACGGGACTGCAATAGTGCGGCAGACAGTCGGACACTGACACTTTTGACACTTTTTGGGGTCCAGTAACACTAATACAGTGATCAGTGCTAAAAAATATGCACTGTCACTGAACTAATGACACTGGCTGGGAAGGGGTTTAGCATCAGGGGCGATTAAAGGGTTAAATGTGTGCCTAACTAGTGTGTTTGTGTACTATAGGAGGTGCTTTTACTAGGAACACAGGATCCAAGTCTCCAATACTGACAGAACGGTGATCTGCCTTGTTTACATAGACAGATCACCTTTCTGCCTCTGTGCTGAATGATTGGCAGGTGCTGGTGGACATGGAGTCCATGGTACCCACAGATCAGCTCACGCTGTGTATAATCACAGCAGGAGCGGGTCACCTGCAGTGCGTGTGTGCGCCCCAGACCCAGAAGTGTCAGATCATGTACTAGGTATGTGATCCAGCTCAGCAGTGCCACCTTGCCACCGTATAAGTTATACGGGTGGCAAGTGGTTAAATAACTAAGAGGTGCAGTCACCCGATGACATCAGCAGATGACCCCTTCCCCTGTATGACATCATTGACCCAGCTTGCCCCAATCGTCGATGTCATAAGGGGGAGTGGTCACCTGCTGACGTCATCAGGTGACTCCGCCCCTTAGCTATTTAAGAAATGTCACGCGGTGGAGCAGGCAGTCGACAGGAGTGTTCGACGGGACCGGAGATTTTCTTTTTTGGATCCAGCGGTGCGGCGGGCATCGTGGTTGCCGATGTATTTTATTTTATACTATGTACTCCTACTCATTCACATAGGGGGAGGAATCTGGGGGCCCCCTTGTTGCCAGGCTGCATACTCAGATAAGGGTCTGGTATGGATTTTGTCCGGCTTGCCAGGCTGCATGCTCAGATAAGGGTCTGGTATGTATATTAGGGGGGACACCTACACTATTTTTTTTTCAATTTTGGGGGTTCCCCTTAAAATCCATACCAGACCCTAAGGACCTGGTATAGATTGGGATGGGACCCCATGCTGTTTTTTTTTTCAGAATTTTCTATTGCTGGCAATCTTTTGTTTACATTTCAGCTCTCAGCGTGGAAGCCTGCTGACACATTGGTTGTTAAGGATGCAGCGGCTGGCTTCCCAACTTTAACAACCAGCTATACTTAACACAGAATTCAAATCGATCGATTGTTTTTCCACCAATCCGAATAGTTCCAAAAATTTAGAATTTGTTAGAAAACAAAATAAATGAAATTAAGTGAATTTTAACTAAATTCATTACTCTTTCATAATGAGATTCTGATACATCCGAATCTCTGAATAACCAAAAATGTATCCAAATTTACATTTGGACCGAAAGAAATTGCACATGTCTAGTGGGGTCCCATCTTAGGTATTGTGTCCTCTAGTTGGTCTGGTCAACCAATAGCGACCAGGTAGATGTGTAAGGTGTCTGAGATCAGCTGGGGCTGTCCCATAACTTTGCTAAATGGTGCCACAGACACAAAAGTTTTACGGATATGGTACCATCAAGGACATGCAACCTCATTTAATACGAAATGCTATGTTTTGGTTATATATTTTGTATGTTGTTTTATAATAAAAGGCCTAACGGCTATTTAACTCCAAGTGGTGGAAGAGTTTAATAGGACTTGTTGCCAAAGAGTCCCATCCATTAGTCAGCTGCATGTAATTTTTTTCTTCATGCATTGATATCTCTGTTCCCAAAATTTGAAGCATTGTTTGTGAATGGAGGTTATATACATGGAACAACAGAGCAAAGATCGAATTCAGTATTTGGGATCTGAAGCCTGTGATATGTATTACATATATAAGCTATATGCTATTCTATTTATGCTTGGCCATGCATATTCGCTATGTTTGGGTATACTCTACTGTTGCCTCTGCATGAATATCCTATGCACATGACTTTGAGCTTCCACTTTATGTTGCATGGCTGTTTGAACCTTTTACCATTTATTTATGTTGAAATATAATTACCTTTTAATAACCTTTTTACGGTCCAAAAACCAAATGGGGATGTCAGACCCATTCTGGATTTAAGGGATCTGAATCGATTCCTAAGGATTCAGTCCTTCCGCATGGAATCAATTCGGACAGTAGTCTCCATCCTGCAGGGAGGAGAATTTTTGGCATCGATAGACATCAGAGATGCATATCTACATGTGCCCATTTTTCCTGCTCATCAGAAGTTTCTACGCTTCGAGATAGGAGGGCGCCATTTCCAGTTTGTGGCTCTGCCATTCGGGATAGCCACTGCACCTCGAGTGTTCACAAAGATCTTGGCTCCTCCTCTGGCCAGATTAAGGGCTCAGGGTATAACTGTCATAGCATACCTAGACGACCTGCTCTTGATAGACCGGTCGGTAGCTTCCTTGAATGGGAACTTGAGGACCACGGTCAAGTATCTGGAACATCTAGGTTGGATCCTCAACCTAGAAAAATCTTTCCTAAAACCAGCAAGAAGACTGGAGTATTTGGGTCTGATCATAGATACAAGCCAGGAGAAGGTATTTCTTCCTCAGGCAAAGATCACTGCTTTAAGGGAGCTGATTCTGACAGTCAGGACCAAGAAGGGTCCTCAGTTCCATTCAAGACTACTGCAATACAGTATTCTGTCGGCCTGGAACAAGAAGGTTCAGGCATTAGACTTTCCGATGCACCTGTCGCATGCGGTGTGTCAGAACCTCAATTGGTGGCTCATACCCGAAAACCTGCAGAAGGGGAAATCCTTTCTACCGGTTACCTGGAGGGTAGTAACAACAGATGCCAGTCTGTCAGGTTAGGGAGCAGTTCTGGAACAGTCTGCGATCCAGGGGCTATGGTCCAAGACCGAAAGGACCTTACCCATCAACATTCTGGAGATCCGGGCGGTATACCTAGCCCTAAAAGCCTGGACTATCAGGCTACAGGGTTGCCCGTCAGGATCCAGTCTGACAATGCCACAGCAGTGGCTTATGTCAATCATCAGGGAGGCACCCGGAGCCGAGCTGCTCAAAAGGAGGCGAACCAGATCTTAGTCTGGGCAGAGAGGCATGTGCCATACATATCAGCAGTTTTCATTCCAGGGATAGAGAACTGGCAGGCGGACTATCTAAGTCACCAGCAGTTACTCCCAGGGGAATGGTCTCTGGACCCCAATGTCTTTTGGGCCATATGCCAAAGATGGGGGGTCCCAGATGTAGATCTCTTTGCATCTCGATTCAACAAAAAGATAGACAGATTTGTGGCAAGGACGAGGGATCCTCTTGCATGCAGGACGGATGTGTTGGTGATTCCGTAGCATCGGTTCTCACTGATTTATGCATTCCCGCCTATTCTGCTACTGCCACGACTCCTTCGCAGGATCAGGCAGGAAAGGAAGTCAGTACTTCTGGTGGCCCCTGCTTGGCCCAGTAGGATTTGGTATGCAGAAATAGTAAGGATGACAGTGGGTTCCCCGTTTGGCTATTGAGACCCACGTTCTGAAGAGTCGTGGGCCTTCAGGTCCTGTCATATCTACCTTGATCAATGCAAGGAAGCCAGCTTCCAGAATGATTTATCATAGAGTCTGGAAAGCTTATGTATCCTGGTGTGAATCCAGGGGTTGGCATCCCAGAAAATATGTCATAGGTAGAATTCTTGATTTTCTACAATTAGGATTAGAGATGAAGCTGGCCTTGAGTACCATCAAGGGCCAGGTCTCGGCCTTATCAGTATTGTTTCAATGGCCACTTGCTTCGCATTCTTTGGTCCAAAACTTTATGCAGGGGGTGATGCGTCTTAATCCTCCGGTTAAGGCGCCTCTAAACCCCTGGAACTTGAACGTGGTTCTGTCAGTGTTACAGAAAGAACCTTTTGAACCAATACGTCAGATTCCTTTGGTCTTGCTGACAATGAAATTAATTTTTCTGGTAGCCATCTCTTCTGCTAGAAGAGTATTGGAATTAGCAGCTCTTTCCTGTAAAGAGCCTTACTTGATTGTACACAGGGATAGAGTGGTACTGCACCCTCATCCTAGTTTTTTACCGAAGGTGGTTTCAGATTTTCATCTAAACCAAGACATTGTTCTGCCTTCCTTTTTTCCAGATCCCTGTTCTTTGGAAGAGAGGTCACTACATTCTTTGGATCTGGAAGCAATTGCTCAAATTCGCAAGACAGATGTTTTGTTCATGCTGCCAGAGGGTCCCAGTAGAGGACAGGCAGCGTCAAAAGCTACCATTTCTAAATGGATTAGACAATTGATTATTCAGGCTTACGGTTTGAAACAGAAGATTCCTCCGTTTCAGATCAAGGCACATTCCACAAGGGCTATTAGTGCTTCTTGGGCAGTGCATCACCAGGCCTCTTTGGCTCAGATCTGCAAGGCCGCAACCTGGTCTTCAGTCCATACATTCACCAGATTTTATCAGGTGGATGTGAGAAGGCATGAGGATATCGCCTTTGGGCGTAGTGTGCTGCAGACAGCGGTACAGGGTCCTCAGGTCTGATTGCTCCCTACTTGGTTGTGATCCCCCCCCCCCTCAGTTGGCATTGCTTTGGGACATCCCATCAGTTATTACTGTGGCTCTGTGTCCCGTGATGTCCGAGAAAGAAAATAGGATTTTTTATAACAGCTTACCTGTAAAATCCTTTTCTTTCGATGGACATCACCGGACACAGAGGTCCCGCCCCTCTTCTAATACACTTATATTGCTTTGCTACAAAACTGAGGTATCCCTGGAAGGGGAGGGATTACATAGGGGGTTGAACTTCCTGATTAGGGTGTGACCAGTGTCCAATACCTAAAGGTTCCTACATAACCCATCAGTTATTACTGTGGCTCTGTGTCCCGTGATGTCCATCGAAAGAAAAGGATTTTACAGGTAAGCTGTTATAAAAAATCCTATTATTATCTACCTGTGAAGGGGGATATTGCACTTTATTATCTACCTGTGAAGGGGGATTTACTACGTCACTTTTTAGAACTTACCTGTGAAGGGGGATTTAGTACATCACTTTTTAGTTCATAGGCAGCACCACACATTCCCCATTTACATACCTTTTTATACTCAACTTCTTTGGTCGAGCATGGTGAGGCCTATTCTGAGTGGAACCTATCCTGTTAAACTGCTGTATGGTCTTGGCCACCGTGCTGCAGCTCAGTTTCAGGGTCTTCCTATAGCCTAGGCCAGGAGTCTAAAAACTTTTTGAACAAAGGGCCAATTTACTGTCCTTGTCATGAAGATCCTGCCAGTAATCAGCGATCCAGACACAGGGGGACACGGCCGCGGGTTCCGCTGCGCATGTGCGCGCATTCACGGGTGCTGTCACGCACAGGCACGCGCGCGCACACTCCCGCTAGTGCCAGACGGGCTATTTAAACCGGCCTGTCACACTCTATCCCCGCTGTCTGCTCTACAGCGTTCCGTGTGCCTTAACCTGATCTGACTTGTGTCCTCTGCTATCTGACCCGGCTTCCTGTTAGACCATCCTGCTATCCGCCTGCACCAGACCCTCTTGGCTTGCCTGACCATCCCTCTGTGTTGTCCCTGGTATCTCTGCTGATCGACCGATACCGACCACCGGCTTGTTTGACCATTCCTCAGTCTGATACCTGTATCCAGTCTACTACCTGCTGCCTTGTTCCTGGTTCCAGTCCAGCGTTCCAGTCTACTACCTGCTGTCTTGTTCCTGGTTCCAGTCCAGCGTTCCAGTCTACTACCTGCTGCCTTGTTCCTGGTTCCAGTCCAGCGTTCCAGTCTACTTCCTGCTGCCTTGTTCCTGGTTCCAGTCCAGCGTTCCAGTCTACTACCTGTTGCCTTGTTCCTGGTTCCAGTCCAGCGTTCCAGGCTACTACCTGCTGCTTGTTCCTGGTTGCAGTTCAGCATTCCAGGCTACTACCTGCTGCTTCCAGTTCAGCGTTCCAGGCTACTACCTGCTGCTTCCAGTCCAGCGTTCCAGGCTACTACCTGCTGCTTTGTTCCTGGTTCCAGTTCAGCGTTCCAGGCTACTACTTGCTGCTTCCAGTCCAGCGTTCCAGGCTACTACCTGCTGCTTTGTTCCTGGTTCCAGTCCTGCTTACGAACCTGCTTACTTACCTGCTTCCTTACCTGCTGTGGCTCCGGGCCCTCTCTGCATTCCAGCTTCCTCTTCAGTTTCTGGATCCAGAGGGTGCCACCACTCAGGAACTTCCGGTGACTGTCGATCCTGCCAGGCACCCATACCACTCCTCACTCCTGGCCTTCTGTCTCCATTCCAGAGGAACAAGAGTGGGAGCTGTAAGGGAGGTCCTTCTCTGCACTTCGGGCTCAAAACCTACCAGGTACGTGACAGTAGCAGACAGCCATGTCTGAGCCTGAGCAGGGAACGTCTCCCATGGAGGAACTTTGTGCACACCTGGCAGGATTGACTGAAGCAGTCAAGAATCTACAGCAAGGATATACCAAGCTGGAGGAACGACTGTTAACCTTGTCTAATCCCATTGGGGCTCAGGGAGTTCCTTCTGCTCCTGCTCCTTCAGTCGGGCCTTCCTCAACAGTGGTGATGCTCCCTCCAGAACCCAAGGTCCCGACGCCTGAACGCTTCTCCAGAAATCGCCTCAAATTCAGGGCTTTCCGCAACTCTTGTGAATTGTTCTTTGCTCTTCAGCCACGTACCTTTTACCTGGAGGCTACTAAGGTGGGCTACATAATCTCTCTGCTTTCTGGTGACCCCCAAACCTGGGCTCACCGCCTCTTGGAGCAAAAGGACGTATCCCTGACTAATCTCTCCACCTTCTTTGACGCACTAGGACAGCTGTATGATGACCCCCAGCTGTCCGTGACTGCAGAAGCGGCTTTGCACACCTTTCAGCAGGGTCGCAGGGCTGCAGAAGACTATGTGGCGGAATTCAGAAAATGGACTGCGGACACAAATTGGAATGATGCGGCTCTCCGCTATCAGTTTCGAATGGGACTTTCTGATTCTCTGAAGGATGAATTGGCCAGGGTGGGTACCCCACAGACTTTGAATGCATTGATCGATCTAACCATCCAGATCGATCAATGTCTAAGAGAACGTAGGACTGAGAGAGCAATGGGAACTTCTCGCCCAACTTGGGTTACCCCTAAAGTTCCCCACCATACGTCACCAGCACCGCCAAGCTCTATGTTTAACCCACCTGAGCCAATGCAATTAGGGGTTCTGCGGCCTTCTCTTACTCAGGAGGAACGACAACGTCGTCGAGTGAATAATCTGTGCCTGTATTGTGGGGAACCTGGGCACTATGTCAGGAACTGTCCCCTTAAACTCCGTAAGTGCCTATCCCTGTCCACTGACTATGTTGCACCTCTGGTTAAGAACACTACTCACCTTGCTCTCTCTCTCCTGTTACAGCTTCCAGGAGAGACTCTGCAAAAAAACGCCATTATTGACTCTGGAGCTTTCAGTTGTTTCATGGACTCTCTTTTGCCTAAAACCCATGGACTTTCCATCCATCTAGCTGATGGAACAGCCATTAAGTCTGGGCCTGTTACCCAAGAGACTGTTCCAATACCCGTTTCCATCTCCAATTCTCATCAAGAACTGTTACGCCTAGATATCATCGCTTCACCTCTGTTCCCCATAATCCTCGGCATGCCATGGTTACAGGCCCACAATCCTGACATTAATTGGATCACAGGTGAGGTTACCTTTTCCTCCCCATATTGCCAACAGTCTTGTAGACTTCAGAACACTCAGGAGAACCCTACCCTGCTCTGTTTGAACACAGACCCTAGTCTACACCTTTCCATCCCTTCTGCATATCATGATTTCTTAGATGTATTCAGCAAACAGGGGGCAGAGGTCTTACCCCCTCACCGTGCCTATGACTGTCCTATCGAATTACTCCCCGGTGCTGAGATACCTTTTGGAAGAATATTTCCTTTGACGGAAGTGGAACAAGGGGCTTTAAAAGAGTATATCGATGAGAATCTAAAGAAAGGCTTTATTAGTCCATCCACGTCTCCAGCAGGTGCAAGTATCTTCTTCGTACAAAAGAAAGACAAGACCCTCAGACCATGTGTAGATTACCACGAGCTGAACAAAATCACTGTAAAGAACCGTTACCCTCTTCCCCTGGTACCAGAGTTGTTCCAAAGACTTGGGACAGCTACCATATTCACTAAGCTTGACCTCCGCGGAGCCTACAATCTGGTTCGTATTAGGGACGGAGACGAATGGAAGACCGCCTTTCGTACCCGTTATGGACATTTTGAATACCTTGTGATGCCGTTCGGTCTGTGCAATGCCCCTGCTACATTCCAGTACTTCATCAATGATGTTTTACGAGACTTTCTAGATCTATTTGTTATCGTCTATTTAGATGACATACTAATTTTTTCTTGTTCCCTTGAATCCCATCGCAGGCACGTCAGAAGTGTGTTGGCCCGGCTTCGACAACACGATCTATATGCAAAAGCTGAGAAATGTGAATTTGAACAGGAAAGTGTTCCATTTTTGGGGTTAATCATTTCCAGCAAGGGCATTAAGATGGACCCTCAAAAGGTCACTGCAGTACTAGATTGGCCAGTCCCGACAGATAAGAAGGGGATCCAGCGATTCGTTGGATTCGCTAATTTTTACCATAAATTTATTAAGGGGTTTTCAGCCATCATCACACCCATCACACAGCTAACTAAACAGGGTACACGTTTCCACTGGTCTGCTGAGGCTCAAAAGGCTTTCAAGACTCTCAAGGGCCTTTTTACTTCTGCTTCCGTGCTAAAACATCCAGATTCCTCTCTGCCATTTGTACTAGAGGTGGACGCATCCGAAATTGCAGTAGGGGCAGTGTTGTCCCAAAGACAGGGGACTAAGGCCCTGTTATACCCTGTGGCCTTCTTCTCTCGTAAATTGTCCACGGCAGAGAGAAATTATGATGTAGGTGACAGAGAGTTATTGGCTATCAAATCAGCGTTGGAGGAGTGGCGCTATCTGCTAGAGGGTGCCGCTCATCGAGTCTTAATTTTTACAGATCATAAAAACCTGGAGTATTTGAGGTCTGCAAAGAGGTTGAAGCCACGCCAAGCCAGGTGGGCCCTCTTTTTCTCCAGGTTCTCCTTTCATGTTACTTATCGCCCTGGCTCCAAGAATACCAAGCCTGATGCCCTATCCAGGATGTTTCACAAGCCCCAAGAGGTTTCCCCTCCGGACACCATTCTGTCCCCGGGGAATTTTCTTTTGCTTCAGGGAGACCTGCTTTCCCAGATTAGGCAGGCTTCCGCAGAGTTGGGGTCTTCCATTAGATCAGAACTCCAAGTTAAGGATGGGTTATTATGGCACGAGAATAGGATCTTTATACTTGAAGAACTACGAGTTTCAGTACTAGAACTCTGTCATGACCATGCATTGGCTGGGCATTTTGGAGTAGCTAAGACTACTGATCTGGTACAGCGTACCTTCTGGTGGCCTCAGTTACGTGAAGATTGTAGGAGATTTGTTGAATCCTGTACCACCTGTATCAGGAACAAGGGGCACAGGACCAAAGCATGGGGTTTGCTAAAGCCATTAACTGTCCCAGATAGGCCTTGGAAGATGCTTTCTATAGATTTTATTGTGGAATTACCTCCGGCTGGGGGCTTCACCTCAATTTTTGTCATAGTAGACCGGTTGTCGAAGATGGCCCACTTTGTCCCAATGAAGGGCACTCCCTCAGCTACAGAAATGGCACAGGCATTCATTAGAGAAGTCATCAGGCTCCATGGGGTACCAGTTAATATCGTTTCAGATCGGGGGGTACAGTTTACCTCCCGATTCTGGAGGGCTCTGTGCAAAACATTGAAGATTGAACTTTCCTTTTCATCTGCTTACCATCCCCAGACTAATGGGCAAACAGAGAGAACAAACCAGACTCTTGAACAATATTTATGCTGTTTTTCTTCATTTGCCCAAGATGATTGGATTTCTGTTCTTCCATTGGCTGAGTTCGCCTACAACAACTCCATTCATTCCGCTATCAAACAAACCCCATTTTTTGCAAATTATGGTTTCCACCCTTCATTTCTGCCTAATTCTCTTCCAGAGTGCACAGTACCCGCAGTTCAGGAAAGGTTGGACTTCTTCACTTCTAACAATCAAGTTTTACAGGAGACCATGACCAGGACCCAGGAGTATAATAAAGCAACTTTTGATAAGAAGAGACGAGGTGAGCTGTTACTTACACCCGGGGACCAGGTATGGTTGTCTACAGTAAATCTCAGAATGGCTTGCCCAAGAAATTGGGTCCCAAGTTTCTTGGACCATTTCCTGTCAAGCGAAGAATTAATGAGGTGGCATACGAACTTGAACTTCCGGATTCATTGAAAGTGCATCCAGTATTTCATGTGTCTCTACTCAAACCCTCTGTTTCTAACCCATTTCCAGGCCGAAGTATGGATCCTCCTGATCCATTTTTGGTAGATGGGGAGGAAGAATTCGAGTTGGAGGCTATCATGGACAATAGGAAAAGAGGCAACCAAAATCAATTTCTGATAAAATGGAGGGGGTTCGGCCCAGAAGAAAATTCTTGGGAACCCGAGGACAATATTCATGCTGAAAATCTTTTGCAATCTTTTAAAAGAGCCCATCCGGAGAAATTCCTTCAAAGGGGCATCCGGAGGCTGCCCCTTGGGGGGGGCAATGTCATGAAGATCCTGCCTGTAATCAGCGATCCAGACGCAGGGGGACATGGCCGCGGGTTCCGCTGCGCATGCGCGTGCGTTCACGGGTGCTGTCACGCACGGGCACGCGCGCGCACTCCCGCTAGTGCCAGGCGGGCTATTTAAACCGGCCTGTCACACTCTATCCCCGCTGTCTGCTCTACAGCGTTCCGTGTGCCTTAACCTGATCTGACTTGTGTCCTCTGCTATCTGACCCGGCTTCCTGTTAGACCATCCTGCTATCCGCCTGCACCAGACCCTCTTGGCTTGCCTGACCATCCCTCTGTGTTGTCCCTGGTACCTCTGCTGATCGACCGATACCGACCACCGGCTTGTTTGACCATTCCTCAGTCTGATACCTGTATCCAGTCTACTACCTGCTGCCTTGTTCCTGGTTCCAGTCCAGCGTTCCAGTCTACTATCTGCTGTCTTGTTCCTGGTTCCAGTCCAGCGTTCCAGTCTACTTCCTGCTGCCTTGTTCCTGGTTCCAGTCCAGCGTTCCAGTCTACTACCTGCTGCCTTGTTCCTGGTTCCAGTCCAGCGTTCCAGGCTACTACCTGCTGCTTGTTCCTGGTTCCAGTTCAGCATTCCAGGCTACTACCTGCTGCTTCCAGTCCAGCGTTCCAGGCTACTACCTGCTGCTTTGTTCCTGGTTCCAGTCCTGCTTACTTACCTGCTTACTTACCTGCTTCTTTACCTGCTGTGGCTCCGGGCCCTCTCTGCATTCCAGCTGCCTCTTCAGTTTCTGGATCCAGAGGGTGCCACCACTCCTGAACTTCCGGTGACTGTCGATCCTGCCAGGCACCCATACCACTCCTCACTCCTGGCCTTCTGTCTCCATTCCAGAGGAACAAGAGTGGGAGCTGTAAGGGAGGTCCTTCTCTGCACTTCGGGCTCAAAACCTACCAGGTACGTGACAGTCCTTCAGGCTTTAGGGAGGCCGGACTGTGGTCAGTGTGAGTAGAAAATGTCCCAACATCACTGGGAGTAAACAATGCCCCATTATTGGTTTTCACAGGAGGAACAGTGCCCCATGATTGGTATCAGTGGGAAGAATAGTGTCCCATGATTGGTCTTAGCATGAGGTATAGTGAGCTATCGTTGGTGCCAGTGGGAGGAAGGGTTCCCTAATAATGGTGTCAGTGGGAGTAGGGATGAGCTTCGAGTTCGAGTCGAACCCATGTTCGACTCGAACATCGCATGTTCGACCGTTCATCGAATTGCGAATGATATGGGCCGTTCGCGCTAAATTCGAGTGGCGCGTCACGGCCCATAATTCACTACGGCATCACAGTGCATTGCTGGCTGATGATTGGCCAAGCATGCACTATGACCCGCATGCTTGGCCAATCACAGCACTGTCTGTACAGAGAGCCGTAATTGGCCAAAGCCAGGGTGGCTTTGGCTAATTATGGCTCAGGGGGTTTAGTACACGCCCCACACTATATAAGGCCGCCTGCGTGGGAGGAGGAGCCTGTGACGTTTTCATCAGTGTCTGTGTGTGTGCACTGGTGGTGGATGAGGAGCCTCCAGCGCATAGCTGAATGCAGCTGATCATTTTTTCTTATGCGATCATTCTAACGGGGACATGTGAGTGAGATTACCATAATTTTATTTAAAATCACTCTGGTATGATCCCTGCGCAATGGTTTTGTTTCCTGTTTTTGTTTTACATATCGTGGAAGTCCGCTGAAAGCTGGAAATTGCACCATAAACCATCGGCAGTGCAATGTTATTATTGAACCCGCTGCTATACATCTAGGCTTACTTATTATTGAACCCACTGCTATCCATCTGGGCTTACTTATAAGGTTCTGTCAATTTACTATAGAGGACTTTTCTTGTTACATAATCAGTGGATGATTTATTTGTGCATATCCACTCATCAAGTGTACTTTTATACTTCACAGAAGGATTGCTTATTATTTACTTACAGTCACTTAATTAATTGTTGACAATTAATTAAGTGACTGTAAGTAAATAATAAGCAGGAATATTTATTCATTTATTTGTGTAGTTCACATAATTTATTGCAGCTATATTATTTGGGCATCTTTTAATATATTTTCACATAATTTGGTTCACTATTCCCACTTCAGAGCTTTAGTAATCTTATCACCTTGTGTAGTGTGTTGCGGCGGAGGAGAGAGATAGACAAAGAGACTGTGTCATTTGATTTAGATAGAGTAGGCAGGCGAGTCAGTTAGCTGCACTTACAGTGTATTGTGTATATATATATATATATGCATCCTAGGTGGGGTGTGTGTGTGTGTGTGTGTGAATATATATATATATATATATATATATATATATATATATATATATATACACCATATTCAGTTTAGCTAGATCTGTTCCTGTTATTCTCTTCCTACTGACAGGCAGGCAGGCAAGTGTTTTTACAGTATTTACAGCTACCTAAAGAAAATTGCTGGTGTTCTTCTGATCCTATTAGTATCACAGCAGGCAGGCAGCTACAGTATTTACAGTTAGTGTAGTGCGTTCTCTGCACAGTGTGCACCTAAAGCTACCTTAAGAAAATTGGTGGTGTTCTTCTGATCCTATTAGTACCACAGGCAGCTGCAGTAGTGTAGTGCGTCCTCTGCACAGTGTGCACCTAAAGCTACCTGAAGAAAATTGGTGGTGTTCTTCTGATCCTATTAGTACCGCAGGCAGCTGCAGTATTTACAGTTAGTGTAGTGCGTCCTCTGCACAGTGTGCACCTAAAGCTACCTAAAGACAATTGCTGTTGTTCTGATCCTATTAGTATCACAGGCAGGCAGCTGCAGTATTTACAGAGAGTGTACTGCGACCTCTGCACAGTGTGCACCTAAAGCTACCTGAAGAAAATTGCTGTTTTTCGGATACTATTAATACCACAGGCAGGCAGCTGCAGTATTTACAATTAGCGTACTGTGTCCTCTGCACAGTGTGCACCTAAAGCTACCTGAAGAAAATTTCTGTTGTTCTGATCCTATTAGTACCACAGGCAGGCAGCTGCAGTATTTACAGATAGTGTGCTGCGTCCTCTGCACAGTGTGCACCTAAAGCTACCTGAAGACAATTGCTGTTGTTCTGATCCTATTAATACTACAGGCAGGCAGCTTCAGTATTTACAATTAGTGTACTGTGTCCTCTGCACAGTGTGCACCTAAAGCTACCTGAAAAAAATTGGTGGTGTTCTTCTGATCCTATTAGTACCACAGGCAGGCAGCTGCAGTATTTACAGTTAGTGTACCGCGTCCTCTGCACATTGTGCACCTAAAGCTACCTGAAGACAATTGCTGTTGTTCTAATCCTATTAATACCACAGGCAGGCAGCTGCAGTATTTACAATTAGTGTACTGTGTCCTCTGCACAGTGTGCACCTAAAGCTACCTGAAAAAAATTGGTGGTGTTCTTCTGATCCTATTAGTACCACAGGCAGGCAGCTGCAGTATTTACAGTTAGTGTACCGCGTCCTCTGCACATTGTGCACCTAAAGCTACCTGAAGACAATTGCTGTTCTTTTTTTTTTTTTTAACCACTTCAGACGACCTTTTTTTTATGGGGGACCAAAATCAACTTTACAGTTCATTTTAATCTGAGCCACCCAGCAATGTCTCATCATCGTGGTCTTTTGCCATGTAGAAAAAACAAAGCCAGACAGAAGAAAGAAAGACCAAATAATGGGAGCATGATATAAAAAACTATTAAACTATTTCTAACCCTTCCCACTACAACACTTAATCACTCCCGTATGGCTAAGTATAAACTCCTTTTCCCTTTTACTTCCAATTCCCACCCCCCTCCCCAACTCCCCCCCATCCCGCCTCTCCAGGGTCTAATTATCCTTCTACTCTCCTTCTTAGACTAAGGCTTTGATCTCTTTGGCATAGCTCCATGTTTTTTTAAATTTTTTCCAGCGATCCCACCTGTCCAAGTTCCCACTTCCTATTTCCTCTAGCCTGCTCCCCAGCGTCTCCATACTACAACTCTCTTCAATTGCATCAAACCACTCCCATATCTCTGTGCTCTCCCTCCTCTGCCAATTCCTCGGGATCGTTCTTTTTGCCGCGTTCAGGAGCTGCGGGACCAGAGACTGCTTATAACTGTTTAGGTCCCCCGTCCCCCCATGGAACAGGACCTCCCAAGGGTCTTCTACCACCTCTATTTCCATAATTTCCTTTATAAGGACAAGTATTTTTCTCCAAAAGTTTTTAATTAAGGGGCAACTCCACCACATGTGTCCCATTGTTCCAACTTCCTGGCAGCCTCTCCAGCAAGTGGATGGCCCATTTTGATATTTGCTTGTTATCTCTGGGGTGAGGTAGCTTCTGTTGATGCATTTGTAATTCATTTCTGCCGTTCGGGTGTCTATTGCTGAGTTGGCGCTCATTTTTAACATTCTTTTAATTGTGTCTATATCCTTTTTAGTGCCTATGTCTCTTTCCCATTTGGCCAGGAATGGCGGCATCTCCAATTTTTCTGAGGCCATCAAGATTTTATATATCTGAGAAATTATTTCTTGGGGCCTCTTTATCACATAACCTTTCGAAGTCTGTCAATTGTTTCCCAGACCTGATCGGCTGTGGTAATCTATTCACAAAGTGACTCAATTGGAGATATCGCCACCTGTCCAGTCCCCGTGATTCCCTCCCATGTGTGAGTTGCTGCAGTGATATAAGTTTACCATCTTTTATAATTTCTCTCAATTGTGTTTTCCCCCAAAGTGCCTCTTTTCCCCCGATACTCTCCATTCCTGGTGTGAAAAATGTATTATCTAATAGTGTGATCAGCGGTGAGTTGTATTTCCCATTGACTTTCCTATATACCCCATCCCAGATTTTCAACACATTGCTTGTTATTGCGTGCAAACTATTATCTAGTGATCTAAAGTGTGGGGGGTTCCAAATAATGGTGCCTAATTGTGATTTACTTAAATCTTCTTCTAATTTCACCCATTTTTTTCGTTTTTCCTTCCTCGCCCATTCAACTACCCTTGATAAAATTACGGCTTTGTAGTACATCTGCACATCGGGGACTGCCAGGCCGCCGTCTAACTTCCTTTGTTTTAGCGTCTGAAAAGAAACTCTCGGTTTTTTATTTTTCCAAATAAAGGTCATAATTATTTTCCTTAACATCCTCAGATAGTAGTGGGGAAGGGGCACAGGGAGCATCTGGAAGTGGTACATAATCTTGGGTATTAGAACCATTTTAATGACATTAATACGTCCAATCCAGGAAAGGGCCTTACAAGAGAACCTATTGCAGTCCGATCTAACCAGGTCTAGTAAGGGCATATAGTTGATAGTGAACGTCTTCTTGAGTGAGTTAGTTAGTTTAATACCCAGATACTTTAGTTCCCTAGTCCATTTAAAACTAAATTCTTTTTTCAAAGTCTCTACAACTGACTTGCTTACGTTTATATTTAATATTTCTGATTTATTCATATTTATTTGAAAGTTGGATACCTCTCCATATTTCCTTACTGCTTTTATAAGTTTGGGCATAGTCGTAACCGGATTTGTTACATAAAATAACACGTCGTCTGCAAATGCTGCGACTTTGTGTTCCTCCTCTCCTACCACAACACCTCGGATATCAGGGTTTCTTCGTATTGATGCCAAGAAGGGTTCCATAGCCAAAACGAAGAGCAGCGGAGACAGGGGACACCCCTGTCTCGTGCCATTCTCCATCTCGAATGGTTGAGATGTTAGCCCATTAATTTTTATTACGGCAGTTGGGTGGTGATAGAGAGTTTTTATCCTCCGGATCATTTTAGGGCCCAGACCCATGGCCTCTAGAGTCTGGATCATGAACCCCCAGTCTACTCTGTCAAAAGCCTTTTCGGCATCAATTGACAGAAGTAGTTCTGGGGGCCCACTCTCCTTCATTTTTCCCAACAGGAGAAGAGTCCTAATCCCATTATCCCTCCCCTCTCTGTTAGGGATAAACCCTACTTGATCTGGGTTAGCTAGTGAGTTCATAAATTCCTTCAATCTTTCTGCCAGCACTTTTGCATAAAGTTTTGTGTCGCTATTCAACAAAGAGATTGGGCGATAGATTGAGCACAATGTTTTGTCTTTACCTTCTTTCAATATAATTGTAATAGAAGCTTTCAGTGCTTCTCTACTCATCTCAAAGCTGTCTCCCAACCCATTCAGGTAACGGCACAACCTAGGCACCAGTACTTCTCTAAATGTTTTATAATACAGTGTTGTTAGGCCATCCGGGCCTGGGCTTTTCCCCAGGGCCATTCCTGCTAATGCTTTACCTATTTCTTCTTCAGAGATTGGTCTTTACAATAATTCTCTGCCTTCCTCAGAGATCTTGGGGAGTGCTGCCTTTTTTATATAGTTGTTATATCTCAGTGTCCTGTTTTTTGAGGCAATGTCTTGTTTGGGGACTGAATATAATTCCTTATAGTAGTTTTTAAAAATTTCTGCCACCTTCCTGGTAGAATACTCCATACGACCCTCTTTGGACTGAATTCTTTCTATAAAATTCCTAGTTTTCTTCTTATGTACCATTTTTGCTAACTGTTTGCTAGGTTTATTACCCCATCTATATCTCTCCCAGGTAGTCGTATTGGATGCCGCTCTGGTCTCCTGTTCCATTACCGCTTTTAACTCAGATCTCTTAATGACCATCCGATGATGTATCTCCTGGGGTATCTGGCATTTATATTTTTTGTGCATTTGTTCTAGCCCAGTGAGTTCCTCCGTTAATTTTTGGATTTTTTCCCGTCTATCTTTTTTCTTCCTTGCCCCCATTTCAATCAAGACTCCTCTAATATAGGCTTTGTGTGCCTCCCAAAGTGTGGCTCCTGATACCTCCCCAGTGTCGTTTACCTCAAAGACGTTTTCTAGTTCCTGTCTAATTCTGTTGACCCCCTCCGCCTCCCTTATCAGCTCCTCATTTAGCCTCCACTGCCCCCTCTCGGCCTGACCTCTTCCTGTTGACATTTCTATGGTCATAGGTGCATGGTCTGAGTAGGTTATGTTTCCTATCGTGGACCCCAATACCTTGTCGATCGCCCTATGCTCGACTATACCCCAATCAATCCGAGAGTGAGACCCATGCACAGGGGAATAGAACGTATAGTCCCTCTTAGTTGGATGTTGGACTCTCCAGATATCTACCAATTGATAGTTAGAAAGCTTTTGCTTTATCTCTTTCAAGTGAGCACAGGTCTTCCCCTGGGGACGGGCCGTACTGTCTATACTCGGATTGAGACAGAAATTAAAATCCCCCATTAATATCAGGTGTCCTGTCATGAACTTCATTATTTTCCCCAGGATGTTTGCCAGGTATTTCATCCGATTTTTATTGGGGGTGTAAATGTTAGCTAGCATGTATTCTTCTTCGTTTAATCTACCTCTGAGGAACAAATATCTTCCTTCAGGATCCACTAGTCTCTCCTCCAGCACAAACCTTGTTTTCTTTGCTAAACCGATAGCTACTCCCCTTGACCTACTAGAGATAGTATCACCTTGAATCCAGACCGGGTATTCCTTTGAGAACAGTCTAAGTCTCGATTGAAGAGAAATGTGCGTCTCTTGCAAGAACACCACGTCTGATCCCAATATTTTTAGCTCATTAAATATGTTGATTCTTTTCTTGGAGGTATTTAAGCCTTTAACATTATATGTTGTAAATCTTATTGTTGCCATAGCCCTTTAACCTTGCTCCTGACATCTCCCTTTACCTTAGACCCTGGAGAGTTTTCCCCTTTTCTTAAGGTTGAAGTTGGGCAGGATCCCTTTCCCCTAATCCCTGTCCCCCCCTCGCACTCTCTCCCCCCTCCCTCCCTATCCATCCCACCACCATCCCCACCTCCAACCCCCTGCCTCCCACCCCCATCTCCCCTCAACTCCCCATTTCCCCCCACTCCACCCCCCTCTCCCTCCATACCCCCTACCCTGGCCCCTACTGACCCCTTGGACCAGTGAGAGCCACATACATTGTGACCCATCATTGATCTCCTCCTCTAAAGGTGGAGTCTTAGGTATGTCGTCCCTACAGTCCATGTTGCCTTAATAACCGGGTAGTCTAGTCTTTTCTTGACGGAGCTTCCTTCTGGGTTAAATTCAAGTTAATATTGATCTTTGATCTATCCACCCCCCCCCAGAGCCTCACCCCTACCCCACAGTCAGTTCAATCCAGCGTTCCATGGACCAGTCCAGCATCGGGGGCACCTGCATGCCCAATTTCTCACAGAATTCTTCTAGTTCCCCTTGGAATCTTAATCTTGCGGATCTCCCATCTTTATTGCCTACTAAGCAGGCTGGGAATCCCCATGTGTATTTAATATTTTGATTCACCATTTGTTCCAATAGGGGTTTTAGATGTCGCCTTCTCGCCAGTGTGCCTTTGGCCAGATCCGCAAAGACTTGAACCCTTGCCTCTTCAAACTGTAATGGGGTATGTCTCTTAAGTTTAATCCAAATATTTTCCTTATCCTCGTAAAATCTAAATCTTACGATTATATCACGGCTTCTTTCATCCCGCCTGGTGTCTAGCCTGCCCACCCGGTGCACCCGCTCAATTTTTGGGAAGTCTTCTCCGCCCAGTCCCAGGAGTGGGCTAAAGATAGTCGCCACAGTCCTCCTCAGATCTTCTCCCCTATTTTCTGGGACACCTCTAAGTCTCAAGTTTTGTCTACGATCTCTGTTTTCCTGATCTTCCAACCTGTAGCTTGTTTTTATCTGGTTTTGTTGTGTTATTTTAAGTTGTTCTTTTAATTCGGAGATCTCCCTCTCTTGTTTGTCAAGCTTATCTTCAACCCCTTCCACTCTGGTCAGTAGGTTGCCTAAGTCGGACCTCAACATAATGATCTCAGCCTTAATTGATGTCTCAAGCGCTTTAAGCATTTCTGCCAGATCACTTTTTGAGGGTAGTTGTGAATCGTGTCTATGTTCATCAATTCTAGATGCCTCCAGCGTGTATTCGGCTAATATCTCCTCTCTAGAGTGATCTGGGGTCAGGTCTTCCCTCACATTTTGTCCCTTCTTCATTTTATCTGCCATGTTTGATTTTTGGATCTCTTGCTGGGAACTCTCCGGGCTCCCCCCTTTCACCATATATTGCTTGATTGTGCTTGCGGAAGTGCTCCCTGCAAAATTATCTTTTGGGGTTTTCGGTGGGCCCCCTTTCCCAGTTTTGGATGCGATTCGAATCATACTTCTCTTCCAATTGTCTGGGCTTACTCGATTTTAATCAGTGTATCCGATGTTAATCTTAATAAGCCAGGGTCCAAATTTCACCCTTTAATTGACCAATATAATTGGACTCAAAGTACAGGTACCAGTATGGTGGTGGATACAGTATTAGCACATTAAATGAGCCTCTGTATAACTAGATTTAAGATCGTATCCCCTTAAGTCTAGGGGAATACAGGGTGCCAACGTGTATAGTTCCTAAACACATTTTCTGCTAACCAATATCCGGTATCCTCTAGTTTAGAGAAAAGGTTGACCAGAAAGAGGAAAAAGTACCGTTGTAATACTGTAGTTAATGATAACTGTTCCAAGTCCAGCCTCTCGGCCTTATATCTGCTATATACTGCCCTCCAGGCCCCTCCGATGTGCAGGCCCTTCCAGGGCTTCTATCGTATATTTCTAGAGATGTTTTCTGGGGGTCCACCCAAGTCTATTTACTCCCGCCCTGGGCAACACAGTGTCATACTTTCCCAATGTTAAATTTGCCCCTAAGCTAGAGGAAAGGGTATACCAAGGTTGTATAAGTATAAGTATATTAGGATTGTTATCAATATTCCAGCCTTCCCTCCCACGTGGATGCTGGGATACCCGCATACAGGCTTACTGGCGGTGTGGACGTGACTCAGATATTTGTACCCTTCAACAAAATCGAAACAATCCGCTGTTCCACCCTAATATGCCAACTTTTCCAATACAACTCCAGATTTACAGTTCTCACTTTGCACTATGTTAATTTTGATACAGTTCGTGTAATGGGGGTTATGCGATGCGTATCCATAGGTCCCCTCTTCCCATTTTCCCACCTCCGGGTTACTGGGTTAATAGGGATTACTTCACGCAGGCTTTTCTATACAATTCCCTCAGTTTGCAATCAACGGGCTCACTTCTCCAGACTTGTTGCTAATACACTCTTACCTTTAGTTTTGTTAAACTTGGTAAATCTCTTACCACCACCATTTGAACTTCTGTTGCAGCTCCCTGCTGTCTATGGGTACATCGGGCGCTGGATTTGCTTTCCGCTCTCCGGGCTGTGAGGCTCCTATCCACTGCCTCTCACTGCAGCGTCTGGGTCAATCCCTGGCTCGCATGCTGACACTCCAGGCAGGGAGGGGGGCGGGGGGGAGCGGGGCTCTCCGAACGGACAGCCGAGTCTATCACTCCGTCTACTTTCCCCCTTCTCCACAGGGACTCATAGGCTCTCGGAGTGCCGATCCCCTCGCTGTGTTCCCGGGGTTCTCCTCTCTGTGTCAGCTCCGTCTGACCATCCCGCTCTGTGTGGGAGAGAGGGAGTCCGCCAGAGCTTCAGCAGGGCGACACACCTCTTCCTCCTCCCTTCCCGTCTGATGTCTCACGTCATGACCGTGCCTCCCTACAATTGCTGTTGTTCTGATCCTATTAATACCACAGGCAGGCAGCTGCAGTATTTACAGTCAGTGTACTGCATCCTCTGCACAGTGTGCACCTAAAGCTACCTGAAGACAATTGCTGTTGTTCTGATCCTATTAATACCACAGGCAGGCAGCTTCAGTATTTACAATTAGTGTACTGTGTCCTCTGCACAGTGTGCACCTAAAGCTACCTGAAGACAATTGCTGTTGTTCTGATCCTGTTAATACCACAGGCAGGCAGCTGCAGTATTTACAGATATTGTACTGCGTCCTCTGCACAGTGTGCACCTAAAGCTACCTGAAGACAATTGCTGTTTTTCTGATCCTATTAATATCACAGGCAGGCAACTGCAGTATTTACAATTAGTGTACTGTGTCCTCTGCACAGTGTGCACCTAAAGTTACCTGAAGAAAATTGCTGGTGTTCTTCTGATCCTATTAATACCACAGGCAGGCAGCTGCAGTATTTACAGTTAGTGTACTGTGTCCTCTGCACAGTGTGCACCTAAAGCTACCTGAAGACAATTGCTGTTGTTCTGATCCTATTAATACCACAGGCAGGCAGTATTTACAGTTAGTGTACTGTGTCCTCTGCACATTGTGTACCTAAAGCTACCTGAAGACAATTGCTGGTGTTCTTCTGATCCTGTGAATAACACAGGAAAGCAGCTGCAGTATTTACAGTTAGTGTACTGTGTCCTCTGCACAGTGTGCACCTAAAGCTACCTGAAGACAATTGCTGGTGTTCTTCTGATCCTATTAATACCACAGGCAGGCACCTGCAGTATTTACAGTTAGTGTACTGTGTCCTCTGCACAGTGTGCACCTAAAGCTACCTGAAGAAAATTGGTGGTGTTCTTCTGATCCTATTAGTACCACAGGCAGGCAGCTGCAGTATTTACAGTTAGTGTACTGCATCCTCTGCACAGTGTGCACCTAAAGCTACCTGAAGACAATTGCTGTTGTTCTGATCCTATTAATACCACAGGCAGGCAGCTGCAGTATTTACAGTTAGTGTACTGCGTCCTCTGCACAGTGTGCACCTAAAGCTACCTGAAGATAATTGCTGTTGTTCTGATCTTATTAATACCACAGGCAAGCAGCTGCAGTATTTACAGTTAGTGTACCGTGTCCTCTGCACAGTGTGCACCTAAAGCTACCTGCACACAATTGCTGTTGTTCTGATCCTGTTAATACTACAGGCAGGCAGTTGATCCTGCTAGCTGCAGTATCAGTATATATATATATATATATATATATATATACATCCCAGCTTTGTGCAACTACATCTCACTGCAGGCCATTAGTATGGCCAACAAGGAGAGACAGACAGTCACAAGCCAATAAAAGAGGGCAAGCGGGCTCTATGCCTAGAGACAACAGTGCTTTTCGTGGAGATGATGCATCCTCATCAGCACGTGGCCGTGGGACAAGCTTGTCCTTTTTTTCGGAAGCTGGCCATGGTGAGCCGCAACATGCGGAAGACTTGGTAGAGTGGATGACCAAGCCGTCCTCATCCTCCTCATCCTCTCTCACCCAGGCTCAGGGTACTTTGTTTGGCAAAGCAGCTTTTTTTTGATGCAATATTTTGCAGGAGGGTTCGTTGCTGCGCTCAACTAGAGTATCTGTAAGGGGTTGCAGTGTTGTGACACCAGCACCAGTGCCTAAGGCCCAATATTTCAGCCCCTGTTTAACAGGGTCGTGTAATTACAATTTTTGATGCAATACTTTGCAGCAGGGCTCGTTCCTGCGCTCCAACTAGAGTATCTGTGAGGGGTTGCAGTGTTGTGGCACCAGCACCAGTGCCCAAGGCCCAATTTTCAGCCCCTGTTTAGTAGGGGCATGTAATTACAATTTTTGATGCAATACTTTGCAGCAGGGCTCATTCCTGTGCTCCAACTATAGATTCTGTGAGGGGATGTAGTGTTGTGGCACCAGTGCCTAAGGCCCAGTTTTTCTGCCCCTGTTCAACAGGGACATGTAATTACAATTCTTGATCTAATATTTCACAGCAGGTCCCATTCCTGCGCCCACCAATAGTAACTGTGAGGGCTTACAGTGTTGTGGCAACACCACCACCACCACCACCACCAAAGGCCCAATTTTTCTGCCCCTGTTCAACAGGTGCATGTAATTACAATTCTTGATCTAATATTTCACAGCAGGGCCCGTTCCAGCGCCCACCAAGAGTAACTGTGAGGGCTTACAGTGTTGTGGCACCAGCACCACCAAAGGCCCAATTTTTCTGCCCCTGTTCAACAATGGCATGTAATTACAATTCTTGATCTAATATTTCACAGCAGGGCCCGTTCCTGTGCCCACCAAGAGTAACTGTGAGGGCTTACAGTGTCGTGGCAACACCAACACCTAAGGCCCCAATTTCTGCAGAGTATATAGGGCAGGCCCCTACTTTCAAACATCCAACTTACAAACGACTCCTACTTGCAAACGGAAGGAGACAACAGGAAGTGAGATTAAATCTACCCCTAGGAAGGGAAATTCTCTCCTGTAAGAGTTGATATGGGAAAAACGTGTCTCCTCTCCACTGATGCTTTATCACCAATCCTTGTTTTACTAAAAACCCCAAATTTTCAAAAAAACATTTGTCATTGGGACAGAAAGTGAGGTGAAATCTTCTGAAGAGGTGCACAGACAGCAAAACAAATGTTACAGGGGTGATAACCCTTCCCAATGTTTTCCAAAAAGCTTAAAAATAGATTTTTTGGCTGGAGCTAACTATAAAAATGTACCAGTTCAAAATTACAAACAGATTCTACTTAACAACAAACCTACAGTCCCTGTCTTGTTTGCACCGCCTGTATACTGCTGTTCAGAGTATATGGGGCCTGGGGGCTCCACGCTTTCCTTTTTTTTAATTTGGGTGTGGGGTTCCCCTTAATATCCATACAAGACCCAAAGGGCCTGGTAATGGTCTGGGGGAGGTACCCATGCCGTTTGTCTCACTGATTTTCATCCATATTGCTGGGACCCAACATTACATTAAAGCCGCAAGCAGTTTTAAATGACTATTATTCCTTTAAAAATGTAGTTTTGTGCAGGGACTGTTCTATGTCTCAAGGGCCAAGTAGAGGCAAGCAAAGGGCCGCATCTGGCCCCAGGCCACAGTTTGGAGACCACTGGCCTAGGCCATCTTTGTGTAGAGCAACAATTCTTTTTTTTATAGATCCTCAGAGAGTTATTTGCCATGAGATGCCATGTTGAACTTCCAGTGACCAGTATGAGAGAGTGAGAGCAATAACACCAAATTTAACACACCTGCTCCCCATTCACACCTGAGACCCTGTAACACTAACTTGTCACATGACACCGGGGAGGGAAAATAACTAATTGGGCCCAATTTGGACATTTTCACTTAGGGGTGTACTCCCTTTTTTTGCTAGAGGTTTAGACATTAATGGTTGTGTGTTGAGTTATTTTGAGGGGACAGCAAATTTACACTGTCATACAAGCTGTACACTCACTACTTTACATTGTAGCAAAGTGTCATTTCTTCAGTGTTGTCACATGAAAAGATATGATAAAATATTTACAAAAATGTGAGGGGTGTACTCATTTTTGTGAGATACTTGGGCTGATTTACGAAGCATTTGCGCCATGAATTGCGTCGCACCCCGATGCGCAAATGAAATTTTTGTATTTACAAAACATATGCGCCGGTAACACAGTGCAATTCCCCATTTACTATTCTCTTCCCGGCGCACGGGAAGAGGCGATCGGTACGTCACTATAGACATGGCGCACGGCATCTTTAACTGCAAATTTAAACAAGCTGAAAGTGCCAATATTATGGGGGTGATGTGGGTGATGTGAGGAAGTATGGTACTAACTGCCCAAGTCACAAATATGCCCAAAATAGAATGAGAAAGTAACTTTCTCCAAACAAGCCGACTGCGCCGGCAAATACATTTCGAACTGCGGGAGGTCAATTTATGCACTGCGCATGCTCAAACAGAATTTGCACTTCAGTGCACCGGCAAAATCTTAGTAAATGTCAAGCAACATAAATGCATTTGCAAAGGTTGAACGGGCGCACCTCTACACTTTTTTTTTTTTTTTTTTTTAACGCTAGTTCACTTCGCGGCTGTAATGAAATGTCGGTCCGGCAATACACAAAAAAAGTTCATTGATAAAAACAGCATTAAGAAATAAACAAAAATTTAGAAGAAAATGCGTGGGGTTCCCCCGAAATTCAATACCAGGCCCTTCGGGTGTGGTATGGATATTAAGGGAACCCCACGCCAAAAAAAGATAAAAAAATGGCATGGGGGTGCCCCTCAAATCCATACCAGGCCCTTCAGGTCTGGTATGGATTTTAAGGGGAACCCCGCGCCAAATTTTTTTTAAAAAATGGCGTGGGCCCCCCTGAAAATCCATACCAGACCCTTATCCGAGCATGCAACCTGGCAGGCTGCAGAAAAAGAGGGGGGGTGAGAGAGCGCCCCCCCTCCTGAACCTTACCAGGCCACATGCCTTCAACATTGGGAGGGTGCTTTGGGGTCCCCCCCAAAGCACCTTGTCCCCATGTTCATGAGGACAAGGGCCTCATCCCCACAACCCTTGCCCGGTGGTTGTGGGGGACTGCGGGCAGGGGGCTTATCGGAATCTTTTTTTTCACAAAAAAGTGTCAAAAATGTTAAAAATGACAAGAGACAGTTTTTGACAATTCCTTTATTTAAGGCCTTCTTCTTTCCATCTTCTTCGGGTCTTCTTCCTTCTTCCTTCCTTCATCCTTCGGTTTCTTCCTCCATCTTCTTCTTCCTCTGCTTCTTCCTCCGATCCTCGGCCTCTTGCTCTGGTGTTCTCGTCCGGCATCTTCTTCCGCGACGTCTTCTTCCTGGCTTAGTTCTCGGGGCGCTCCGCATCCATGATGGGAGGCTTCCGCTGTGTGACGCTTCTCGTCTTCTGACACTTCTTAAAAACGGAGGGTGGGGGCACCCGGTGACCCCGCCCCCTCTGAAGCACGGTTCCGTTATATAAGTGTCAGAAGAAGAGAAGCGTCACACAGCGGGAGAAGACAATCCTAGTCTAATTGTGGACATTTGAGGGAAATCAAGATTTTTTTTTTTTTTTGGTTGGGCTTTGTGTCCCTTTTCTTAAAATTGGCTTCGCTTCCTGTCACATAGCCAAACAGGAAGTGAGAGTGGGGACACACAGGTCAATCTAACTAATGCCCCCACTATGCAAATTGCACTCTAGCACTTTGTTGTGTACACCCCAAATTATTAGGTATTTTGGGGTTTATTAAAGGCAAATCCTTTTTGCAATACAAGCGTAGTTGATGAAAATCTGAGGGGTAGTACTGGTGATTTTATCATCCAATCATGTAGAGGCAAAAAAGCTGTTTTTTTTTCTTTTCCTTGCTTGTCCCCCTCAGATCTCCAGCAACTGCACTTCTAAGTGCACTTGTAGTGCAAAGTGAATTTACCTTTTAGTAAATAAACCCCAAGATACATAATAATTTGGGATGTACATGGCAAAATGCTAGAGTGCAATTTCCCGAATGGGGAAACTATTTAGATTGACCTGTGTGTCCCCAAGGACCTACATTGGTAGGGTTTTACCCTCACTTCCTGTTTGGCTATGTGACAGGAAGTGAATAATTTTGAATGAGAAATTGGCAAAATTTGGGAGGTGTCTTCACCCTATCAGGGGTGTAGACATCTGAAAAAACTTCTAATCCCTCTGCAGTCTATCCCCAAGCAAAAATAAGAAAGGATTTTAATGAGTTTAACTTTGCAAAGACACATTCCTAAGTTCAATTGTGATGCATGTTAATGGCCCAGTTAGACCTTTAATTGAAAGTCATCAGTTGCCTTTGACTCTAAACATTATTTTTGGCCAGTCCTAGAAATCTGCATCTGTTTTTCTATTAACCACTTGGTGTCTGTGCTGTAGCCAAACGATGGCCACAGCATGGACCTGAATTTCTGGGAGGCTGTCATAGGACGGGCTCCCCATGTGCTCCCTACTGGGTGCGCAGCGTTCACTGAGACTGGAGTGATCACAGATCGAAGTAAGGGCCGATCCTGGCCCCTTACCACGTGATTAGCTGTCAGCCAATGACGGCTGATCACATGATGTAAACTAAAGCTTGGTAATTGTTTATTTTTTCTCCTCACGCTGACAGCATGAGGATAAAAATAAAAGCTGATCACCATCTTAGGTGCAAGGGACATTAGTCCTGAAGAGGCAATTCTGCCTCATCTGTGCCCACCAGTACCACCTGCCAGTGCCACCTATCAATGCCCACCAGTGATCCCAAGCAGTGCTACCTATCAGTGACCATCAGTGCCGCCTCATCAGCGTAAATGAATGAAGGAGAAAAATTACCTGTTTGCAAAATTTAATATCAAAATATACAAAATTATTTATAAAAATCTGTCTTTTCTTTTTTTTGAACAAAAGAAGAAAGCCACAGAGGTGATCGAATACCACCAAAAGAATGCTCTATTTGTGGGAACTTAAAAAAAAACATTTGGCTATATATGACCGCGCAATTGTCATTCAAAGTGCATCAGCGCTGAAAATTGGTCTGCACAGCAGGGGGGATTAAGTGCCCAGTAAGCAAGTGGTTAATTTCCATGCCAAACATGGATTTCTGTAATAAAGATGTGTGCCCGGTGTATATACGGCAAGTCGCACACATATGAACGGTACTCATTGTAAATCATGGGGTACAACTTGTGCTGCAACTTTTCAGTCCCAAGTGGCCTTAGGCTCTCTTTCCACTACTGCGAGTTGTTGTGCGACTTGACACATGTGAAGTTGCAGGACAAGTCAAAACACATGTATTTCAATGTTCCCCCGTTCTAATTGGTGCAACTCCAAAAAAAGTTCTTGCACTACTTTGTTCCAACTTCAGTGCGACTTTTTCTCTGATGTTTTGAACTAGTCGCATGACATGGCATTAAGGCTCGGTTTCCACTAATGCAAGCCCAAAATTTGCGTGTTTTTTGCTGCGAGTTTCCCGCAACTTTTTGCCGAAACTTGAAGCAATGCCTGTGTATTTTTGAGGTCTATGGACCTCAAGTCGCATCAAAGTGGGACCAAAGTAGTGCAGGGACTACTTTGAAGTTGCTGCGACTTGAATTGGCACACATAGGAACGGTACTCATTGTAAATCATGGGGTAGAACTTGTGATGCAACTTTTCACTCCCTAGTGGCATGACAAGTTGCAACAGTGGAAAACAAGCCGAAAAAGCACATTGTAAATCACGCAACTTTGGGGTTGAAATAGTCGAAAGAGAGCATTAGGCTAAAGCGGTAATAGGAAGATGCACTGTAATGCCCTGTACACACGGTCGGATTTTCCGACGGAAAATGTGTGATCGGAGCATGTTGTCGGAAAATCCGACCGTGTGTGGGCTCCATCTGACTTTTTCCATCGGATTTTCCGACACACAAAGTTTGAGAGCATGCTATAAAATTTTTCGACAACAAAATCCGATCCTTTAAATTCTGATCGTGTGTAGACAAATCTGACGGACAAAGTGCCACGCATGCTCAGAATAAATTAAGAGACAAAAGCAATTGGCTATTGCCCTGTTTATAGTCCCGATGTGTTTTACGTCACCGCGTTTGGAACGATCGGATTTTCCAACAACTTTGTGCGACCGTGTGTATGCAAGACAAGTTTGAGCCAACATCCGTCAGAAAAAATCCATGGATTTTGTTGTCGGAATGTCCGATCAATGTCCGATTGTGTGTACAGGGCATTAGAATTACTTCTAATTGTAGAAAACCAAACAGGCTCTTGCACTGAATCTAATTTATGGAAGATCCAACTGATTGGCCAGTGTATGGTGACCTTTAAAGATATGAAAACTTGAATTTCTGGTGTTTAAGCCTCATACACACGATGGGACTTTGTACAAACTTTCCCGTGGATTTTTGTACAAAGGGCGTTGGCCTTAGGGTTCTTTCACATGGACGTTTCTGTGTACGGAGCCCGCTCTGCTCAGCGGGGGATCGCTCGCTCCGTGGATCCCCACTGAGCAGGCAGATGACAGGTCTGTCTCTGCACATTGTGCAGGGACGGACTTGTCAGAGTGCCGCTATCCTCTATGGGGGATCGGATGATGACGGACCATAGAGTCCGTCGTCACCCGATCTGATCCGCAGACTGATGGAAAAATAGGTTTTTCCTCCGTTACACTTTTTCGGATTGGAGTGGGTCGGATGTCAGCAGACATGTCACCACTGACATCTGGCCCTCCATAGAGGTATATGGAGTGTCCGTTCAGGTCCGCAGGTCCGAGGCGGACCTGAAAGGTCCATCCGTGTGAAAGGGGCTTTAGGCCCCTTTCACACTGGGGTGGTGCGGGCGGCAGCGGTAAAACAGCGCTATTTTTAGCACCCATTTACCGGCGGTATTCGGCCACTAGCGGTTTTAACCCCCGCTAGCGGCCGAAAAGGGGTTTATATAAATCTGCCCGCAAAACGCAGCGGCATTTTGCCGGCGGTATAGCCGCGCTATCCCATTAATTTCAATTGGCAGGAGCGGTTTATACACCGATCCAAAGGTGCTGCTAGCAGGACTTTTTTTAGGCCCCTTTCACACTGGGGCATTTTTAGGTGCTACAGCGCTAAAAATAGCGTCTGAAAAACGCCCTAAAGAAGCGGCTCCATTCTCTCCAGTGAGGGCTTTCACACTGGAGCGGTGTGCTGGCAGGGCATCACAAAAAGTCCCTGAAATCAATGGGGAAGCGCTGTGATACCGCCGGCAAAATGCAGCTCCAGCGGCGTTTTGCGGGTGGATTTAACCCCTTTTCGGCCATTAGCAGGGGGGTTAAAAACAGTCATCAAAAACCCAGCTAGCAGCCAAATGACGCCGCTAAAACGACAGTAAAGCGACGCTAAAAATAGCGCCGCTTTACCGCAGACGCCCCCACTGCCCCAGTGTGAAAGGGGCCTTACTGTCCTGCTAGCGCACCACTCCAGTGTGATAGCACCGATTCACACTGGAGTGAATGGAGCCACTTCTTTAGGGCGTTTTACAGTCGCTATTTTTAGTGCTATAGCGCCTGAAAAACACCCCAGTCCCCAAGTATTTTGCAGACTCTAACAGGTTTTCTTCTAAGATTGCCCTGTATTTGGTTCCAGCCATCTCCCCATCAACTCTGACCAGCTTCCCTGTCCCTGCTGAAAAAAGCATCCCCAGGAGGCGGTGACCAGAAGTGAGAGGTGGGAGAGTATGGAGTGAGTGAGAGGATGTGTGTGGGCTTTCTCCCATCCTTCCACATAGATCGTAGTGGTGTCCGGAGACACTGACACTGAGGCGGCTGAAGCTGATGTCTGACAGCAGGAGCGGTAGACATGGACCGCTCTGATTGACACTGGCTGGCTGATTGGTAGATCGAGCCTCCGAGCGGAGGGGCAGGAGAGGAGGCGGCGAGCATTCCCGGACAAGCCAGAGTATCCCCGAACAGTCAAGAGGCGGTGTGTAAGCCGCAATTCCCAGTGAATCCTCGCAAGAGGAAGGAGGGAATCACTGCGCGCCATTGAGCAAGGTACAGCGGGAGTACAGCGGGAGTGCGAGCGGGATATACTGAGATGATACTAGCACCGGTGCTGGGACAAACTCCAGGGTTGAGACACGAGTGACGTCCCCACAGGTGGGTTAAGGACTGGCTCAGGTGGTGAGTGATACACTAGCATAAACTAGGCTATGGTATGTGAACAACATGCAAAGTCTGTAAAAAGGCATTGGGTGCAGGACTATACACGTTGCTTAGACTCCTGGATTACAAGTTTGTTAAACATGGCACACTGAATATTATTCATTAAGGTATCCTATGCAATTTACTTTTTTTGGCTTCAAGAGTCATTAGGAGATGATGTCTAGCTACCTTTGGTTCAATAACTCCAGCAACCAGTGCTGTACATGCTCGGCTGTGTATCATCTTGCCACAGCTGCTCTTGGAGGGATCAATACAAAAGATCACAACAGACCAACACTTCTTTTGTTTTTGGCATCTATTAATGTTGTACTAAGTGCTATTGCATCAACGGACAATATCATAGGTAACTCCTGGATCATTTAGGGGCTTGGAGTTTGCCAAAGGATTAGATAGCAGCAAATTAGAACTTTTTTGGGGGGGGGGGGGGGGGGGCGGTAATTATTCGGTATGGATGCATTGGTTGTCCCTATAAAATAGGAAGTACAAGGTTCCCTTGTTTTTGTAGACCTGATGCCTTGACGAATTTGCTATACAGCACTCAGTAAAACTTTACACAAATACTTGCTGAACTACTGGACTAGCAGCTATGGCAAGAGATAATAAGGGCTGTAGGTGGTAGCCCTTTCCCCTGTGTTGGCAAAAATTAATAGAGGGTGCCTGGACATTTGACTCTGACGCTATATAGTGCTGTTTTAGTGATTCTGATCTAGTATAGTGCTGTGTTATAAAATATGACTAGAAAGAAGGGCGAGGAGCAGCCACAACAGGAGAATGTTGGATCTCAGGCAACACGCTCGGCAAAGGAAAAAAGGGAACCAAGCCGCAGCAGCAGCTAAATTGGAGCGGTTTGCTCATACCCCCGGTCAGTCACCAGCTAAAGGGCCCCAGCAACCACAAGCAAAGGCCCATAATGGCCCCTCTTTGAATAGAAAGAGCCATGGCCAAGTGTCTGTGGCACCAACAGTTACAAAAACTGCGGCTAATGGGGGGCCAGAGGGTGAGACCTCGGGACATACGGGAGTATCGGTTCCCGACACTGTCCCTTTGTTATAGGAATAACCAACATTGAAAGACGTATTACTCGCTGTTAGTGCATGTAAGAGCTCACTAAACAAACTCTGTGAACAACTAGGGGGAATTAAGGAAGAGTTACATTTAATGGGCCAGGAATTGCAGAGGACTGTGGAAAGGACAACTGCCCTAGAGGAGAGATTAAGTCTACTTGAAGATGATTTATTTCCCCTAACACAGGAAGTCAAAGTAATGCGAGAACAAATAGGGCTTCAAGCCTTAAAGATGGATGAAATGGAAAATAAGTCACAGAGGTGTAATGTGCGGATGGTGGGTCTCCCAGAACAGTGGGCCCTACCCCATAGTGTTCCTAGAGAAATGGTTTAAAGAAATGTTCGGGGAGGATGCCTTTTCACCTCTATTCACAATAGAAAGAACCAACAGAATTCCATTCAGAGACCTGCCACCAGGAGGATGCCTCGATCAATCCCTTTGAAGTTTTTCAACTATAGAGATAAAGAGACCCTCTTAAAGATAGGGAATATTCTCTATAATGGAACCAGAATATCACTGTGTCCAGATTATTCTCCAGATCTTCAAAAGCGAAGAGCAGGGTTTTCCAACAACTTTGTGTGACCGTGTGTATGCAAGACAAGTTTGAGCCAACATCCATCGGAAAAAATCCTAGGATTTTGTTGTCGGAATGTCCGAACAAAGTCCGACCGCGTGTATGGGGCATTAAGGTGCGAGTATGGTCTCCCAAACCATTCATTTTACAGGTATCTTCAAATTAGACATGCTCTGAATGCCCAGTTCAAAACACAAGCAGTGGAATGGTGTAGAGCCCCTCTCCTTCAAAAACTAGTTAAGTCAGGAGCCGCCAAATGATTAATCTCTGAGCTTTATGAACAGATATGTAGTAAAACTACTACTGGGGAAAGGTTGGCTAAAAATAAGAGAAAATTGGAAGAGGATCTGGGGGTAATAATAACAGCAGAGCAGTGAAGGAGGACATTAGAACTGAGCTCCCTCGTGTCAATTTCTCCGTCACAGAAAATGTCGTATTTATTTTTGATTAGGGATGGGCTTTATGTTCGGGTCGAACATGAGTTTGACTCAAACATTGGCTGTTCACCCGTTCGCCGAATAGCGAACAATTTGGGGTATTCGCGGCAAATTCGAAAGCCGCGGAACACCCTTTAAAAGTCTATGAGAGAAATAAAAAGTGCTAATTTCAAAGGTTAATATGCAAGTTATTGTCATAAAAAGTGTTTGGGGACCTGGGTCCTGTCAATGCAAAAAAAAGTTTTAAAAACGGACTTTTTTTGGGAGCAGTGATTTTAATAATGCTTAAAGTGAAACAATAAAAGTGTAATATTCCTTTAAATTTCGTACCTGGTGGGTGTCTATAGTATGCCTGTAAAGTGGCGCATGTTTCCCGTGTTTAGAACAGTCTGACAGCAAAATGACATTTCTAAAGGAAAAAAAGTCATTTAAAACTACTCGCGGCTATAATGAATTGTCGGTCTGGCAATACACATAAAAGATCATTGATAAAAACGGCATGGGATTCCCCCACAGGGGAACCCCGAACCAAAATTAAAAAAAAAATGTGTGGGGGTCCCCCCAAATTCCACACCAGGCCCTTCAGGTCTGGTATGGATATTAAGGGGAACCCCGTGCCAAAATTAAAAAGAAATGGCATGGGGTTCCCCCTCAAAATCCATACCAGACTCTTCAGGTCTGGTATGGATTTTAAGGGGAACCCCGCGCCAAAATTTAAAAAAAAAAATGGCGTGGGGTCCCTCCAAAAATCCATACCAGACCCTTATCCGAGTACGCAACCTGGCAGGCCACAGGAAAAGAGGGGGGATGAGAGAGCGCCCCCCCCTCCTGAACCATACCAGGCCACATGCCCTCAACATTAGGAGGGTGCTTTGGGGTAGCCCCCCAAAGCATCTTGTCCCCATGTTGATGGGGAGAAGGGCCTCATCCCCACAACCCTTGCTCGGTGGTTGTGGTGGTCTGTGGGTGGGGGGCTTATCGGAATCTGGAAGCCCCCTTTAACAAGGGGACCCCCAGTTCCTGGCCCCCCCTGTTTGAAATGGTAACGGGTACATTATACCCTTAGCATTTCACAAAAAAAGTGTGAAAATGGTAAAAAAACCTCACACACCGTGGGAGGAGTCCTTTATTAAAAAATTAAAAAATAAAACTGTCCCACGTAGTCCATTCACCTCTGCCGACGGACCGAAAAAAAATAAAGATCTGATCATATGACCTATCCTTGCAGGTGACAACTCTTTTAAAACTGTGGGCAGGACCACACGGTGTCGTGTGAAGACATCCCTATGGCTTCCCCGTAGCATCAGAGGGTGGCGGGGCCACCCAGTCCATCCCCTCTGACACACGGGGTGTCAGAGGAATAATAGAAACCTTACCTGCCAGCGTCGGAGCTTCCCTGTGCGCCTGCGCGGTAGAGTAGCGCTATGGCGCATACGAGTGTACGATACTGTGGGCTGACGCATGCGAGTGCGCGACGCAACTGCGTGGGCACGTGCGCACTACTGTGCACACAGCGTGAGTCTCCCTGGCGGGCCTATAAAAGGCAGTCTTGTCTCATTGCTGGTTTGTCTTTTCAGCTTCCTGTGTTCTGTTCCTAGCCTGCGTACCTGTGCCTACCCATTGTGACCTGGATCGACCTGACTACCTCTGAACCTCTCCAGTACCTGACCCTTGGCTTACTTTAACGGACTTCTCTACCTGCTGGATTCCTGTGTTTGACCCTCGGCCTCCTCCTGGACTTTGCTTTTGTCTGATCCCTGTGTTTGATCATCAGCCTGCTTCACTACTGCTTGACCTCCTGTGTATGACCCCGGCTCGCCTCAAGACTTCCTCTCAGATCCCGCTCCAGCCTCTATCTCCAGTTCCAGTTGGTTGTGCTCAGCCGGCCTGCTGCAGTCCAGTGTCTAGTCAGCCATGCATGGATCTTCTCTGTCTGCCAGAGGACCATCCTGCTACCTCTTCCACTTGCTGGCGACCCGTGCCTCTCCGTGCCCAATACCCGCTGTACCACCTCCAGGAGTATCGTGCGCCCAGCTGCAAGGGAAGCCACTCTCAGCAATTCGGCCTTAGTGAGTACCTGACAGTACAAACTAGCCATGTCCAAGGCCGACAGAGCTGGCACTCCCCTCGAGGCGCTCTGCCAGCAGGTTTCAGCCCTTACTCAGGCTGTTAAGAGACTCCAAGATGGTTATTTTCAGATTGAAGGCCACCTTCAACACCTGACTACTTCTCCAAGCCTCCTAGACACCATATCAGCATCTGCCAGCGGGACATCTTCCCCTCAAGGTCAAGCCAACCCAGCTCCCGCAGTGGTAATGACCTTTCCTGATCCCAGGGTCCCCACTCCGGAACGGTTTGCTGGGAACTGGAAGAAATTCAGGGCATTCAAAAATGCTTGTCTGTTGTATTTAGCCGTCCAACCCAGGACTTTTCATTCTGAATCTGTGAAGGTGGGATTTGTCATTTCCTTACTATCTGACGAACCGCAATCTTGGGCCCACAGCCTCCTTGAGCAGAGTCCCCTTCTCAACTCGGTGGACACCTTCTTTGATTCGATGGCTCAACTATATGACGACACACAGCGCACTGCCACGGCTGAGTCCATCCTGCACACCCTGACCCAGGGGAAGAGACCTGTGGAAGACTACACTGTGGAATTCTGAAAATGGTCTAGAGACACCAGCTGAAATGAGGCCGCTCTCAAGTACCAGTATCGCCAGGGTCTCTCGGAAACACTGAAGGATGAACTGGCTCGGGTGGATACTCCTGCCTCCCTGGAAGACCTGATCCAACTAGCCACCAAACTTGACAGACGCTTATGGGAGTGTCGCTCTGAGCGTTTCCAGTCAGGACCAACCTGGATGCTGCCCAGGGTGTCTCCTGTTCCTGCACCTTCTGCGGTCCCTTCTTCCTCCTCTGACAGTGAGCCCATGCAACTGGATTTAGTTCGGTCCCCACTCTCTCCTGATGAAAGACTGCGCCGGCGCCAAGCCAACCCTTGCTTGTACTGTGGGAAAGCTAGTCACTTCTTACGCAACTGCCCCGTGAGACCTAGTAAGTGCCATCCACAGTTTGCCATGAACTTCCAAGTTGCTGGTTCAAACCAATCTCACCCTGTCCTCCCGGTCTCATTGCAGGTGGTGGAAGAGGAGGTCCGGCTGCTGGCCATCATTAATTCAGGAGCCTGCAGTTGCTTTCTGGACGCATCTCTAGCCCAAAGCCTGCACATCCTCCTACAAGTCAAGAAACAATGTCTGCAAATACATCTGGCAGATGGGTCCCTACCCTGCTCTGGGCCTGTCACTCAGGAAACTAAGCCTATTCTCATCTCCACAGACTCTGGCCATAAATAATTTCTTCCCTTTGACATTATAAGCTCACCCATGTTTCCAATCATCCTGGGATTTCCATGGTTGCAGGCCCATGATCCTCAGATCAATTGGAGCAAGAAAGAAATTCTCTTCTCCTCCGTATATTGCTCTCAGCATTGCCTTTTGCCAATTTACAACAGAACTGCTTCCTGTTTAGCTATACAACCAGTACTAGATAACCTCCAGCATGTCCCCTCAGCATACCACAAATTCCTGGACGTTTTTGACAAAAAGAAAGCTGACAGTTTGCCACCTCATTGGCCTTATGATTGCCCTATTGATCTCCTACCTGGTTCTGAGATCCCCTTCGGCCACATTTTTCCTCTGTCGGAGACCAAATTGGAAGCCCTCCGCTCCTACATCGACGAGAATCTTGAAAGGGGATTCATCCATCCTTCTTCTTCCCCAGCTTGAGCAGGAATTTTCTTTGTCGAAAAGAAAGACGGATCCCTGAGGCCTTGTGTAGACTATAGGGAGCTTAATAAAATTACTATCAAGAACAGGTATCCGCTCCCTCTTATTCCTGAACTTTTCCAACGTCTCCGAACTGCTCAAATATTTACCAAACTAGATCTCCGGGGAGCATACAATCTTGTTCGGATACGTGACGGTGACGAGTGAAAGACAGCATTCAGGTCCATATTTGGGCACTACGAATATTTAGTGATGCCTTTTGGGCTTTGTAACGCCCCGGCTACGTTTCAACACCTGGTCAACGACATCTTCCGTGAGTATCTGGATAACTTTGTGATTGTTTATCTTGATGACATCTTGATCTTTTCCACCACAGTAGAACTACATCGAATCCATGTGAAGAAGGTGCTCTCAATCCTCAGAAAACATGGCCTATACTTGAAAGGGGAGAAATTTGAATTAGCGAAAGATACCATCCAGTTCCTCGGTTTAATCATCTCTATAGGAGGGGTCGCATTGGATCCACAAAAAGTTAAAGCCATTCAGGAATGGTCAGCCCCTTCAGATAAAAAGGGGATTCAGGGGTTCGTTGGCTTTGCCAACTTTTATCGCAGATTCATTAAAGGGTTCTCTTCAATCATCTCCCCCATCACTCAACTAACCTGCCAGCAGGCTAGATTCCAATGGTCCCAGGAAGCCCAGGAAGCTTTCAATGAATTAAAAAGACTTTTCATGTCAGCTCCTATTCTCCAACATCCCAATCCAGTTTTGCCTTATGTACTTGAAGTAGATGCCTCAGAGTCTGCAACGGGGGCAATCCTGTCCCAAAGAAGTGGCCAAAAAGCACTGCTCCACTAGGTAGCCTTTGCCTCTCGTAAACTCAGCACTCCGGAGAAAAATTACAATGTTGGGGACCGAGAGCTACTGGCCATAAAATTTCCCTTAGAAGAGTGGAGGTATTTGCTGGAAGGGGCATCCCAGCCCATCATGATTTTTATGGACCACTAAAACCTAGAGTATCTCCGAACAGCCAAGCTCCTTAGACCTCGACAAGCCCGTTGGGCCTTATTCTTCTCCAGGTTCAACTTCCATATTTCCTATCGACCTGGCTCCAAAAACGGGAAGGTAGACGCGCTCTCCCGTATGTTCCCAGAAATCAATGAATCAACAGAACCTGGATCTCCACACAACTTCTTTCGCCTCATTCAGCCCAATCTCAAGTCGGCCATCAAACAGGCCTCTACTCAATGTACTGGACCTGAAGTAGCCTCCCTGGAAAAGAGAGATGGTTTGTTATGGGCCCAAGACAAGGTATTCGTTCCTCCTCCGGTAAGACTTCAGATTTTGCAAACTTTTCACGACCACAAGCTGGCAGGGCACTTTGGAATACAGAAAACTTCCGAATTAATTAACCGCTCCTTCTGCTGGCCGGGTTGGAGACAAGACTGCAAAAATTATGTGCAATCCTGTATTTCCTGCCAACGCAGTAAGTGGTCAAACACCAAGGCCTGGGGGCTTTTAAGATCCTTGCCCGTTCATGAACGTCCCTGGAAAGAGGTCTCTATGGACTTTATCATTGATCTGCCCCCCTCTGAGAAGTTTACTACCATTCTAGTAGTTGTCGACCGCTTCTCAAAAGTGGCACACTTCCTGCCCATGATAGGCATTCCTTCTGCTTCAACTACTGCAAATATCTTCATAAAAGAAGTGGTAAGACTTCATGGTGTTCCTCACAACATTGTGTCCAACAGGGGAATTCAATTCACTTCAAAGTTTTGGAAGGATCTGTGTAAGTCTCTGGAAATCAAAACCTCCCTCTCCTGCATATCACCAACAAAGCAATGGCCAGACAGAGAGGACTAATCAAACTCTAGAGCAATACCTCCATTGTTTCTGCTCCTGCTCCCAAGAGTTTGCCTATAACAATTCCATACACTCTGCCATCAACCAAACGCCTTTCTGGGCAAACTAGGGTTTTCACCCTTCTTTCCTACCAGATTCCATCCCAGAAGTTTCAACTCCTGCAGTACAGGATCGAATAAACTTTATTCAAACAAATTTTTTGCAGATTCAAGAAGCCATGAAGAAGACCCAAAACAACTACGAAGAGTACTATAATAGAGGAAGAAAGAGTAACCCGAATTTCAAAATTGAAGATAAGGTGTGGTTATCTTCTATCAATCTCAAACTACCCTGCCCGTCATGTAAATTAGGCCCGAAGTACATTGGCCCTTGTATAATTAAGAGGGCAGTGAACCCTGTGGCTTTTGAACTAGCCCTACCCAGTTCTTATAGGATACACCCGGTGTTCCATGCTTCTTTACTGAAACCGGTGATCCCTAACCCTTTCTCAGGAAGAGAAGAACTACCTCCTTCACCAATTGAGATTGAAGGTGAAGAAGAATTTGAAGTGGAGGCAGTAATAGACTGCAGAAAAGGGGGGGGGGACGGGTCCAGTACTTAGTTAAATGGAAGGGGTATCCTCCAGGGGATAATTCTTGGGAACCTAGGTTGGGCATCTGGAGGCTGCCCCTTGGCGGGGGGGCACTGTCAGAGGAATAATAGAAACCTTACCTGCCAGCATCGGGGCTTCCCTGTGCGCCTGTGTAGAGTAGCGCTACGGCACATACGAGTGCACGATACTGCGGGCCGGCGCACGTGAGTGCATGACGCGACGCAACTGCATGGGCACGTGCGCACTACTGTGCGCACAGCGTGAGTCTCCCTGGCGGGCCTATAGAAGGCAGTCTTGTTTCTTGTCTTATTGCTGGTTTTGGCAAGGATATTGGATGTTATAAATAAAACCTTTGGGACCAAGTTGGAGCTAGAAGATAGTTTATGTGTGTTGGGAAGCTTGGAGGGAACCGGAGAGTCCGTAAACATTAAAACAGTTATATTAAGGTGTCTATTTCAAGCAAGGAAGATAATTGCTCAAAATTCACAGTCAGTGAGGCCCCCGATACTTGAAAAATGGGTCAAGGTGTTGGACACAACAGTGTGGAAGGAAAATGAAAGGGGTTGTATATATGGGGATATACAGTCAGGTCCATAAAAAAACACAATTCTAATCTTTTTGGTTCTATACACCACCACAATGGATTTGAAATGAAACGAACAAGATGTGCTTTAACTGCAGACTTTCAGCTTTAATTTGAGGGTATTTACATCCAAATCAGGTGAACGGTGTAGGAATTACAACAGTTTGTATATGTGCCTCCCACTTTTTAAGGGACCAAAAGTGATGGGACAGATTAACAATCATCCATCATACTTTCACTTTTTAATACTTGGTTGCAAATCCTTTGCAGTCAATTACAGCCTGAAGTCTGGAACGCATAGACATCACATAGACATCAATTTTGTGGAAATTGAAAATGAAAATTAATGAAAGAGGGCAGGAGGTGGAGCCTAGCAGAGCAGACATGCATTGTTAGAGCTCCACACCGCTGAGGAGAGAAGAGAAGGACAAAGCGGAGCCTGCAGGCTCAAAAGGTATCCATTTGAACCTTTTTGCCCCAGGGAACAAACTGTGAAAGTTTGGGCAGGAAATATGGTACTGGGAGGAAACCGTGGCAGAAATAAAAATCACCTCACAAAGAGCTCACAGGCACTCACTGCAGCTGAAGCAGCTCCAGTCACCTCACAAGATACAGCATCAGGGCGCTCTCACAGACAGAAAATGTCACAGCAAGACTCTCCATTTGAGTCAGATACAGAACAAATCCTCTCACAAACTTCTCCACAAGCCTCCTCAGTATCCCCAGTAATATTATTACAATTTGAAAAGATGCTTCATAAGGCTTTAAAACAAACCTCAGACCAAATAACAAAAAGCCTAACCAAAGAAATAAGAGAGCTGGGAAACCGCACCGCAGCCTTAGAAATAAAAATGGATGAAATTGAAATTACAACCCAAGAAAATATAACAGAATTGGAACAATTAAAAAAAGAGAATTTAATACTTCAAACTAAGCTCGAAGATTACGAAAATAGAGCCAGACGTTCAAACTTGCGCATAAGGGGAATACCTGAAACTGTGACAGACCTGCAATCTACTATTACTGCTCTATTACAAGAACTAAAGCCAGATATCCCTATTGAACGTTTAGAACTGGACAGAGTACACAGAGCCCTCACAGCCAAAAAGAAAGATGGACCCCCACGTGATATAATCACAAAATTTCATTATTACAGAACGAAAGAACAAATACTAATTGCTGCAAGAGAAAAAAAGGAACTTAATTTTCAAGGACACAATTATCAAATTTTTGCTGACCTATCCCAACTTACTATTACTAAAAGACGATCCATGAAACCCCAACTAATGGAACTGCAATGCCACAACATTATGTATCAATGGGGCTTCCCCTTTTCAGTCAGATTTAACTACCAAGGTACAATTTACAGAAGCAGATCAGCAGATGAACTACAACAAACCCTTTTAAAATTAAATCTGACAGAACCCACAAGCAGCAACACTCCCACACGCAGAAGAATGGCGTCATCTTCACCTTCAGGCAGCACCCAGAAAATTTCAGAACAAAATGGGAATCATCATTCTCACAAAAGAGGCCGTTATGCCACATCATCCATGGACCAAGAAGATTCAATGGACTGACATCCTAATTCCTGATATCTCTTCATTTATTATACTAAGAGATGGTTCTCTATAAAAAAACCTATATTTATAACTGAATGTAACTGCATTCTGATAGTCACACACTGTGTGGGATCATGTTACATTCCAGTTATATTTCTTATTACTTCTGATTCATATAGCCTTAGAATATATAAGTGAAATAAGGAAATTCTTGTTCAGTTATATATTATCAGGTAATAACAATAGATTTATTACTTTTTAGGACAAATATGTTCAATAATCCAGAAGTAATGGAAGCTTTTTCTTTCTTTTCTTAAAACAAATATATTATTACCTAACTAGTTCCTAGAATTATGTTTTTGTTTATTCTAATCTGAAGCAATACAACCTCAATTTTATGAGTTAACATATCTAAACAGTTACATATGAATAAAATATGTAATTGTTTACTCTAAAAGGGTTAAAATCCCAAAATAATTCAAACTATCTTCATCAATACCAAAGTTATTAACAGTACCTTTCTAACTGAATTATTTAGCCTAGGGCAAGACTAACCATATACAACCACCCTGGAATAAATAATTTCAACAAAAACTATATTCTGCACTCCAATTAATGAAACATCATTTTGATGTCTTTTGACATAGCACTTCTCTCCTGTAAGCGGAAGATCCGTGTACCCCCATTAGCCCTCCTCATTCTCCCAACCATATTATGTGGGAGTGTGACGAAGGCACTTATTCCCCTGAGAGAGATATTTATTCTCTTTCACGGGTAAATTGTGATTACTTGCAAAAAATAATTTATACAATGTATCATCTAATCTCATATGTTTTTTGTTTACTCTTTACTCCAGAATTCACTGGTTTCTTTTCTATCTATTCATCTCTTCAGTCCACACAGGTTGATCTGCGCAGTCAGCTCTGCATAACAAAAAGTAAGTCAAAACTATTTGATCTATTGCCATGGCACCACTGAATATACTTTCCCTGAATGTTCAGGGAATAAATGTCCCTCAAAAAAGGACCAAAGCCTTCCATACTTTCCATAACAAGAAGGCTCACATAGTATGCCTCCAAGAAACACACTTCACCAAAGATTCTACTCCAAAATATATTTCTCCTTTTTATCAACAAATTTACACGGCTTCTGCCTGTACCAAGCAAAGGGGAACTCTAATTGCATTTCACCGATCCACACCATTCACCTTATCATCAGAAATTAAAGACCCAGAAGGTAGATACCTGATACTCATGGGTTATATAATGGATACAGCAATCACGGTGATTTCCTACTACGCTCCTAACAAACAACCTACACCATTCCTCTCACATATATTACAAGTGATTAATACACACAAAATAGGAACAGTGATAATGTGTGGGGATTCGAACCAGGTCCTCCTCCCATTTCTAGATAAATCACCTTTTACACCATCCAAAATAACCTCTAGATTACCTTTTTCTCAACTTCTTTCCAAATACAATCTGGTAGATTCATGGAGAGAAAGTAACCCAATGAAAAAGAAATTCACTTATTTCTCGCACCCTCATCAAACCTTCACCAGAATAGATCATATTTTTCTAACAATAGGAATGATACCAGAAATTATTGCATCAGATATAATTCCGATTCCGTGGTCTGACCATAATGCAGTATACTCTACTATAGCCTCAGCCATACCAAAAGCGCATGACCCAACGTGGTACTTACCAGACATAATGCTCAAACACCCACTACATCAGATGGCCATTGAACAAGCTTTAAAGGAATACATATCAATTAATAATACAACAGACATCTCCCCAATAACACTGTGGGAAGCTCATAAGCCTGTCTTGCGTGGTACAATACAAAGACAAATGGCACTATTTAAACGGGAACGCAAAAATCTAGCAAAAAAACTAGAACTCAATTTTAATGCAGCCTACATATCATTTCAAGATAATCCATCTCAGAGTACAAAATCTCATCTGGAAAAATCTAGATTGGAATACGATCTATTTCTCACTGAGTCAGTTGATAAATCCCTCAAACGCTCCAAACACAATTTCTACATGAAAACAAACAAACCAGGTACATATTTGGCTCGGGCATTAAATTCAACTAACAAATCTTTCAAACCAATACGTTTGAAATTATCAAAAAATGTTTACACTTGTAATCCAGTTAAAATAGTCCATAAATTTCACTCACATCTCGCAACTTTATACAAGACAAACAATGAATTTAATCCTACAGAAGCTGAATCCTTCTTCTCAAAATAACCTTACCTGAGTTATCTCAGAATCAAAAAAGCAGTTTGGATGAGCCTATAACTATAGATGAAGTTGCTAACGCCATAAAAGACCTAAAACTTAACAAAAGACCAGGCCCAGACGGCTACTCGGCTTTATACTATAAAACATTCTCAGAAATACTCTCTCCCATTCTCACTGAAACTTTTAACAAACTTCTAGATGGACATTCTTTTCGGCAAGAAACACTAATGGCAATTGTTTGTATGATCCCAAAACCCCTTTCTGATGATACTTCCTGTGTGAATTATCGGCCTATCTCTCTGTTAAACCTCGATATTAAATTATTAGCAAAAATAATAGCAAAACGCCTCAATAGCATTATAGGAAAATTAATACATAGAGATCAAGTAGGCTTCATGCCAAATAGACAGGCAGGCGATAATATACGCAGGGCAGTGTTATTGGCACATATTGCTAAAAAACGGAAAATCCCTTTATGTTTTCTATCTCTCGATATTAAGAGGGCATTTGACACAGTATCCTGGCAATATATGCAATATTCATTACAAAAATGGGGTTTTGGACCCCACTTTTTAACATGGATCAAAGCATTATATAATAAACCCAAAGCCTATATAAAATATGCTGGATACAAATCTGAAGCCTTTAATATCGAAAGAGGTACCCGACAGGGTTGCCCATTATCTCCCTTATTATTTGCCCTTATACTCGAACCCATGGCCCAATACATCAGAACAAACCAAACTATAACTGGCATTGAAGTAGGAGGTATTACACACAAATTATGTATATTTGCAGACGATATATTACTTTTTCTATCATCACCACAGGTCTCTGGTCCTAACTTAATACCAGCTCTTGATGGATTTGCAGCCCTATCCGGCCTTATGATTAATCCTAAGAAATGCCTAGTGCTTAATATTTCACTCACAAACATGGAATTGATCCCGGCTAGGGCTGCACTCCCATTCACATGGGCAGAAAAATCAATCCCATATCTTGGAATTCATTTAACAGCATCTCATTCTGACTTATTCTCAACCAATTATCCTCCTGTATTAAGACAGATCACAAATCTAATAAAACAATGGTCGCAACTTCCTTTATCCTGGATAGGGAAGATTAATGCAATCAAAATGACTATTCTACCCAAATTGCTTTATCTATTCAGAGTCCTCTCTATTCCAATTCCTTCCTATTTTTTGAGAATAGTACAAAAAAGAGCAACTTCGTTTATATACCTATACACACACTACATCTTCCCAAAAATAAAGGAGGCCTGGGATACCCTAATTTTACTAACTACTACAGAGCAGCACATTTGGCCAGTCTGTCCAAATACCATGCAAAACAGGAAATCCCATTAAGGGTATTTATAGAGGCTTCAGAAAATGACCCTCTATTAATATCAAATTTATTATGGCTTGATCCTAAAGACCGCTTTAAAATTCATAATCCCATAACTAAACACTTCTTATCTCTCTGGGATAAACTAAAAACCAAATATCAGTTACAATCGCCACACAATCCTCTCCTTTCTTTTATCAGAAATCCGGCCTTTTATCCGGCATGGATCTACCCAAATTCTTTTAAAGCTTGGACAACATCAGGCATTCAGACACTAAATGACTTCATAGCATCTAAATCATTCCTTTCATTCCCATCGCTTAGAGAAAAATATGATCTACCAAACTCTGAGATATTTAGATATCTCCAAATCAAAAATTTCTATACACCATTCCTAAAGGGGGATACATCATTATCCCAATTATCCATTTTTGAATCAATCTGTACAAAAGATCCATTTGCTAAAGGTACAATTTCATCACTTTATAATCAATTATATGGAGTAGCAAATCTTAATAGACCCTCTTACGTTCAGAGGTGGGAGGAGGACCTGGGACGAACTTTAGAAGACACGGACTGGTCTAATATATGGCTCACATCTAAGTCATCTTCACCCAACATCTTGGCACTGGAGACAAATTATAAAGTCCTAACTCGCTGGTACCTTGTACCCGCTAGAGTGGCAAAATATTCACCTAATACCTCAACTCTTTGTTTTCGAGGATGCCCAGAAATAGGCACATATTTACACATATGGTGAACGTGCCCAGTAATCCAAACCTTCTGGAAGGAAGTCTTCGTGATTGCATCTAAAATATTTAAAAAAATAATACAACCAGATCCATATTTAACTTTACTTAATCTAAAACCGGAATGGTTAACACTTTCTCAATTCAAACTTTTGATCCAACTAATAGCGGCTGCAAAACAAACAGTGGCCAAGGCATGGAAATCTCCTACATTGGTACTAGCAGAAACAATTCACAGAATGAATAATACAATGTCCCATGCTAAGATGGTAGCCATCGATCAAAATCAAATTCCAAAATTTGAAAAACTTTGGCATCCTTGGATAAAACAACAGTTCCTGTCAAATTTCAATGACTCTGTCCTGTTGCCATGGTAACAGATTAAATGACTTACAGAGACACCCATTCTAAGGCTTCAAAGAGAACTAAAAAGAATAATAAACTGACGAGCGGGACAACCTTGTGGACCATACCTCTACCTTTCAACCCTTTTTCTTCTTTCTCTTTCCTTTTCTCCACCTTACGATTAAAGCTCATTATCAGAATTTATTTGATCTATATACATTCTACTTGTAAACAATATGTATAGTAGGTATAAATCATTTAAATACCTACAAAAGTAACTAAGGAAATGATATATATCTTTAATTTAGGTTTACGTGAACCCAATGTTTAATATTTGAAATTTCATGATATTTACCTATATAAACCCTACTGTAAAACAATGAGCTTACTTTATAGATCCTTGTAAACTTACTTTATGTATCTTTATGTATCTTTATAACATTGTATACTCAATAAACTTCTTTTGACAAGGAAAATGAAAATTAATTTCCCTAGATAACCTGAAGATAGACATTTCTAGTCTCAGAGTGCCACCCAGTAGCCAAGTGAGCTAATGCTTGAATAAACACATAAGTGGTTAGTTAACTAATCCGCCAAAAATAAATAAAGTTACACCTTCTGGGCCACCCTCTGGGTAGCTTTTATGAATGTATTGACTGCAACTGAATACATAACAAGTTAAGTAGACAGGAAGAAGATCTCAACCACATCTCATCATCTGAAGGGGTACACACTTCACTGAGGCCAGGACACACAGCTCCAGCATAGCTAGACAACATTTTGGGGAAGAAAAACTCCACCTATTAATTGGCAGCCATCTATGGGCCTGGTCATCAACCATCTAAAATCCTTCCTGGTATCTTTGGAGGGTAACTATAATATATTATTTTCTTGGTGATTTTTAGTTTTCTTAAATCAATAGGGCAATAGGCCTTTTCTTTGGCCTATTGCACACAGTTTTACGTATTCCGGTAGGAGAATAACAGTTGGATTCCGCAAAATGAAGAATATTGTCTTCTAGGTACTGTAGTTATCAATGGTTAAGCTGTCTACGAGGGGAAATTAATTATTGAATTTATCCAATATATATTCTGCTATCACAGATAGTTTTATAACTCCATTGCAAATATCTTAGTGTCTATGCATGTCCCAATCTGACTATTATTTATGGTATTTGTAAAGTGACTTCTGTAAAAAAATTAATGTATTTTTTATAGTGTTTTTCAAGACTTTCTGCATGGCAAAATAATAATAAATAAAGTCAGCTTAATTCATGTCTATAAATTATTTTTGTATTGGAGGCACTGTGGTTATTTAATCGATTAAACGATCGATATAGCTGATTAATTGTTTAGACATTCCTCGACATGCCTTATATAAGTGTAGCACCTTATTATTTAGACTTCTAGGTGAATTTAGTTTTGGCTTCTGCTGTAATCACAGGAACAGTAAGTGCTTAGCTTGGTCTGTTCAAAGCTCCACAGGCTGAGAGCTTGATTGCTTCTCCCTGTCTCTAGGAGAAGCTCCTAGAATTTAGGGTGGGAGAAATTAAGATTCCAGCCTGAATATTTAGCAGAACCTAACCAATGCCTAGGGAGGTTGCCCAGATGGTGGTTGGGTTTCTGTTAAATAGACTGGAACACTGAATAGATTGTCCTTTGTGAGGTTTGATCTTCATGCTGAAGTGAAGAGGGATTACTTATCCTTAGATTCCCCTCTCTTTCTTGGACTAGACACTGAATTACTTTACTGGAGGCTGTATCTCTGAACTGATTTTTGACAGGATCTGTGAGTAGAACCAAATCCTCTGTGCTGTAGTATCTTGTGGTTACCAGCTGCAAGAACCTAGACTACACCAGCCTATTCTACTACAGTAAATGTGCTTGCCAATTCTCCTGGTCCCCAGCTGGGATTGCATGACTGTATTGCTGTTATTCAGAGATAGGAAAGAGTCCTCTGCAATATTGTGCTCAATCGTTTTGGAGTATCCCATACCCCATTGTCCTCCCCAGTTACAAGTTACTTACTGTAGCAATAAACTTCAAAATGACACCCCTAGGCTGTTTATTGAGCCAGAGTGGATGAACTGCAGCTGTGTGCCTGGATGCCCTGCACTGAGAACCTGTATATCTCTACTGTGGCTCCTTTGGGGGCAGCATTACAATATAGATGTTAATGAAGCATATGGCAATTGAATACCGCTGTCACACAAAGGGGGGAACATTAGATTTGCAAAAGTCTTTGGGAAATATGCTTCAGACTTGGTTCTAGTAGTTAAGTGAACATAAGGTTGCCTGGATCAAACTAAATTAGGTACTAGTAAATATGAGAGGTAATGGCAAGTGTGTAAGTAACCTTCATCCAAACAATCCTTGTAGGATGCAGTTCTGGTTGCCCCAAAAGCATACAAAAAAGACTTATGCCCTGTACACACGGTCGGACATTGATCGGACATTCCGACAACAAAATCCATGGATTTTTTCCGACGGATGTTGGCTCGAACTTGACTTGCGCACACGCGGTCACACACGATCGTTCTGAACGTGGTGACGTAAATCACGTACATCGGGACTGTAAACGGGGCAGTAGCCAATAGCTTTAGTTTCTTAATTTATTCTGAGCATGCGTGTGCGTCGGATTTGTATACACACGATCGGAATTTCCGACAACGGATTTTGTTGTCGGAAAATTTTATAGCAAGCTCTCAAACTTTGTGTGTCGGAAATTCCTATGGAAAATGTGTGATGGAGCCTACACACGGTTGGAATTTCCAACAAGGTCCTATCACACATTTTCCATTGAAAAATCCTATCGTGTGTACAGGGCATAAGAGTATAAAGTTATCTTAAGAGGGCCAAGACAGAATCACTATGGTAAATACAAACTTGCTTTATTAGTACAAAAATTCCACAGCAGACTAATTAAGCAAAAAGAGGGCACAGATAAGTGGCTGACAGAGACCGTTTAAAAATAAGACAACGTTATCAAATGGTTTAAAAACATAGGGAGCCGCGGCTATACATTCCACACACACACCATAATCACCACTTACTTACAATAATTCTGGGCTAATTGAAGATGGAGAATAGACATGGAAATTCTTTGTCAACACAAAGTTCCTGTAAAAAAAAAAAAAAATGCTCCTAATAGTAAAGTTCATCAAATATAAGCCAGATAAGTGGTATGATGGTTAGCGGGTGAGTGACTTGAGTGTGCTGATCCTATTTGCATGAAAATGACAATACAGTGGGGTCATTCTGATGTAAAACCTCAGACCCTCCGCATAAATTGGCGATCAAGCAGTACAGCAGATGTAACAAATAGCTTGGCTAAAAATATTAATAGTCACCGGATAAGAAAAACAGAGGCAAAAGCAGGTAATGGCTGTTCAAACGGGTGTCAGCAGGGGGAGTGCTATAATCAGTTAGAACGCATCCATGTACAGACATATACTGAGTGGAATATGGATACTCTCACCAGCTTTGGGATCCATCATCCTCCTGTAGCACTACTCTACCCCTGGAAAGTTGTGGCTAAGAGCACCGCTCCACATTAGCCAGTGACTGTATTCGACCAGGGAGAGAAATCCCTCATTGTATGGTCGTTGCCTCTGTGTATTTCAGCGTGTGTCTAGAGAAAAGATAAGCCGCCAGCTGTTTGTTCAGTGCTGACACTCAAGTCAAAGAGAGCGCGGTTCCCTGTGACATGCTGACATCACACCTCTGACGCGTTTCACCAGCCAATGGACGCTGGTTTCTTCAGAGGAGGGAAGAGTTGGAGAAGTTGAGAATGTAATTTCTATCATGTACCACTAGATGTCATCCGAATCACCTCTCAGTACAAACATTCAGCAAAAATACTTGGTAAGTGCACTGACATATTAATGTCGGGAAAAAATTTTTGAAAAATAACGGCAAAAGTGGAGAACAATAGATCACAGTCATTGAGGGTTATACTACCAACATAGGCAGAGTAACTGGAAAGAAACCATTTTTAAGTGAAGGATGCATAGAATGGACAGAGACGGGTAAATTGGACCTAATAGTAAAACACTACATTATCACAATTATCACTTTTCTAAGAAAGGCTGTAGACTGCATTCAGTGTTTAACCCATTACTTACCAAGGAGTCCAAATAGTACGTCCACATCTTCTCTTTCTGGAGAAGAATGGTATCGAAATCCCCCCTTCTAGGGGGTAAATTTAACACATAGATTCCCTTAACTGTCAGGCCTTTACGGTCACCGTTTTGAAATCTGGCAAAGTGTAGGGGAATCGGGCAATCATCGTCCTTCTTCTTAATGCTACTGATGTGTTCCCCAATCCTAATGCGGAGTTGGCGTTTAGTCTTGCCTATATAGATTTTATTGCAGGGGCAGGTAAGCATATTGATAACCCGTGTGGTTGAACAGGTAATAAACTGTTTGATTTTATAATTTTTACCTCCGCATGGATTGGCGAACACATCGGTTTGGTGTATATACTTGCAGATACTGCAATGTCCACAGACCTGCTGAGCCAGTTCTCACTGGCTATATTCGGAATGGATTAGAGCATCACCCATATTATGTGCTCTTCTAGCAGTTAGTAAGGATCTTGGACTTACTATATTGGCAATTAACGGGGCAGATCTCAGAATATGCCAGTGTCTATTAAAGATCTCATGGACATCAGTCCATTGGGAACCAAATCTAGTGATGATCCTAGGGAAATCCTGTTCAGGATTCTTCAGCTGCAGGGGCTTTTTTTGTGTGGTGAGAAGATCTTTACGTTTCTTCTTTAGTGCTTTATTTTTGGCTTTTTTAAGGGAATGGCGTGAATACCCTCTCTGTCTAAATCACTGATACATTTCTCGTGCTTCTTTTTGAAATTGTTCACCCTCAGAACAATTCCGCCTTATTCTCAGGAACTGTCCCATGGATATCCCATTAATGAGTGGTTTAGGATGATAGCTCTCTTCTAGGAGGAGAGTGTTCGCTGCTGTCTCCTTGCAAAAGTTGCTGGTTATAATCCTGTCTCCAGATCAACTAATTTGCAGGTCAAGGAATGAAAGTGTGTCGACATGGTAAGACTAGGTCAGCCGTATGTTTCTATCATTGATATTCAGTTGAGACATAAAGTCCACAAGTTGTTCAGTCGAACCCACCCATACCATGAGGACGTCATCGATGTACTTCAGCCACAGGCGACAGTGACCGAGGTACATCGAGAAGAAACGTGAAGATCTTCTCACCACACAAAAAAAGCCCCTGCAGCTGAAGAATCCTGAGCAGGATTTCCCTAGGATCATCACTAGATTTGGTTCCCAGTGGACTGAGGTCTTTGAGATCCTTAATAGACACTGGCACATTCTGTGATCCACCCCGTTAATTGTCAATATAGGAGTATATTGTATGTAAGTGGTGATTATGGTATGTGTGTGTGTGGGATGAATAGCTGCGGCTCCCTATGTTTTCATTTGACAACATTGTCTTATTTTTAAACAGTCTCTGTCAGCCACTTATCTGTGCCCTCTTTTTGTTTAATTAGTCTGCTGTGGAGTTCTTGTACTAATACAGCAAGTTTGTATTTACCATATTGATTCTGTCTTGGCCCTCTTATTCTCTTAGTCTTTTTTTTTTTCTAGTAGTTAAGTGGTTTGGGTAATTTCTTTTACATAATTTTTCTTTTTTTTTCTGGCTACCCATCCCTTTTCTTTTTAAGTTTTTCGTTCCAACTGATCTTTTTTATTGGATCTTGTGGCACAAGACATTTTTTCTGCGCACTTTAGGTTCCAAAAATGTATAATTATTGATTTCTAACAGGGCAACGACCTGTAATGTAGTGCCATGTAATGTGTCTCTAACTGTTTCCAGAAGAATGAACCACTCCTATAGCTTGTTTGTAGTCTATGATAATTTCATAATGAATGTCCACATTTTGTAACCATATACTGTAGATTCCTATAGCTTGTCTGCAGTCTCTGATAGCTTTCTGTAGTATTACATTTATTTAATTTGTTTATTTTTATTTATTTATTTGCTCTTAAAGGTCCATATATCAAGAAGGTTGACCACCAAAGCTATATATAGATTATTGACTGTTTTATTGCATAATAAGCATTTCAATTAACCAAACTAAATCAAAAACTTTTTAATTTTCTTATTTTCCAGATATGTTCAGTTTATCAAGACTTTTCTGGAAACAGCTGAAGAGTTCTTCATGGTGGGATATCGGGTCAATTACTACATCTTCACTGATCAGCCCAATAACATCCCTAACATAACCCTTGGTCAGAATAGACAGTTAATTGTCATAGAAGCCCCCTCCTACAAAAGATGGCAGGACATCACCATGAGACGGATGCAGATTATTCGAGATTTTGCACTTGTGCGATTCACCTCTGAAGTGGATTATTTAGTCTGCCTTGATGTTGACATGAAATTTAATTACCACATTGGAGCTGAGATCCTCAGTGATGTAATTGGTGTTATTCACCCAGGTTTCTTTGCAGTACCACGAACAAAATTCCCCAATGAACGCAGACCACAGTCTGCAGGATATATTCCAGCAGACGAGGGTGATTTTTACTACACTGGCAACTTTTTTGGGGGCAAAATAGAGGAGGTCTACAAACTGACCAACCACTGCCACCATGCCATGCTCGCAGATAAGGCAAAGAACATAGAAGCTCTTTGGCATGATGAAAGCTATTTAAACAGATATTTCCTGTATTACAAGCCTACAAAGGTCCTCTCTCCAGAGTATTCATGGAACCATTATTTTGGTGAGTCAAAATTTGTACCGATAATGAGATATTTGAATGTTCCAAAAAATTATGCCAACATCCGAAGCAAACGGGCACTTTCTCCAGAATGAAAACAAGATTTTTTTTGTTTTCTTTTATTAACACTCAGGAAATGTATCAATTAAGAGTAGGATACAACTGTAACCCTCAAAATCATATAATGTGGCTGTAACCCTCATTAAAGTCATGTGTCTAATTCTTAAAGTTGAATTCCAGGAATTCAGCTCTTTTGTAAAAACTGCGTTAAGTCCAGTGAGCTGCATGACAACTCCTGGGCTTAGCTCTATTATTTATATCTGACAGCTTTATAGTACTCCCGGAAGATAGCTATCGCTGTAGTTCCAGGAGCTTAATGTTGATCCTTCTAAGCTATGCATCAAGAAAATGAGAGTCGCTGCAGATGCTATGCCTGCCCCTCCCCTTCTCTTGCCCAATCACAGAAGCCTTAGTTTTATGTGAACATATCACAAAATCTCACGGAGAAGAAAATATACAAAGTAATTCTGCTCTGCCCAAAAAAAACAACAGATAAGCAGCTAACACGGCCAATAGGATATATTTATATAGAAGAAAGACAAAAATAGGTGTAGCGCTAAAAAACTTAAATGTCCAGGCCCTTAGACGATGTCTAAGAGGACGAAACGCATTGGGTAGGACCCCACTGCCGCCATACTTTTACAGCGCTGATTTTAAAGATTTACATGTGAGTGTATCTCCTATTTTAATAAATTTGGTACTTGTTTTATGGATTTACACTATGTGGCCTTTTTCCTTCTTGCCTTGTACCATTGCCACCTGCTTCCCAACATCATCCTGAGGGACACACTAGTCCATGGTTCATCCCCGGATTTCCATCTTCACCACCCCTCCGGATCATCTACTATCACCCACCACCCAAGCCTGTTTTGACCCAATTGGACGTATGTCCCCTTGGGTCCACTAGATCCGGTAAGCCTTCTTATTGTCGGTGGTGGTGTGCTTCTTTTGTCTTCACTTCAGATGTCACGCATTTATTGATTTGTTCCTCACATGAAGTCACTTAAATTATATGGACCATTAGTCTTTATGAGTCTTATAAATATGGAGGACTTCCTTCTAAGTTTTTCTTAGATGTTTTTCACCACTTGTTGGACTATATTGTCCTTATGTTGGACATTTAAGTTTTTTAGCGCTACACCTATTTTTGTCTTTCTAACATATCACAAAATACCAAGGCTGTGAATGGGCAGCAGAGGGGAGGGGTAGCCATAGCAGCTCTGTGTGAACCTCTCCTTTGAGATCCTGGAGTATATTGCAGAGCAATACATCTGTCAGATATAAATTCTAGAGATAAGACCAGGAGATGTCACACAGCTTCTCGGACTTAACTCATGGTGTGCCTTCACTTTACAAAAAAAGCTAAATTCCTGGAATTCACCTTAAAATTGCCCTTGATCAGTGCTTGATTTAATGTAGACCGACAGTCGTAGCCTAAAATATTTTCACCCCTGCATTTCTGTCAGATAATGCACCACTTTGCCCAGAAATTTGTTGCAATTACAAATGTTTAGGCATTCTCATGTTTATTTCTTTTGTTTGTATTGGTATGACACTAAAAAGTGGATAAACAAAAAGCCAAATCTGACAAAACTCCAAAAATGGACTGGACAAAATTATTGTCACCTTCTCAAAATTGTAAGAAATAATTGCATTCAAATTTGTGATGCTCTTGTAATTTGTAATTAAACTCACCTGTATCAATCAACAGGTGCTGACAATATAGAACTCAAAGAATTCTGAGGTGCAATCTACGGTCCAGTGTCAGAAAGTTGGGTCTCCGTTAGAGGTCATGGGTCTTACAGTAGGACAATGACCCAAAGCACATGTCAAAAAGCACCCAGAAATGGTTTAAGACAAAGCACTGGAGAGTACAGGATAGTTACAGAAAGTGATTGATTTCAGTCATTTTTTTCCAAGGGATGTGCAAGGGGTGTGCTACCAAATATTAAATTGAGGGTGCCAGTCCATATTTTGGAGTTTAATGTGGGAAGCGTCAGATTTGTTTTTTTTGGTTCTCCACTTTTTTGTGTCTAACCAATATAAACAAAAGAAATAAACACGAGAATGCCTAAACATTTGTAATTTCCTGAGCAAAGTGGTGCATTATCGGACAGAAATGCATGGGGTGCCAATATTTTTGACCATGACTGCACATACTTATTTAAAGATCTTTATTATTTACACACACATGAACTTTAATGACAACCCAGTCTTAGTCCGTAGGGTTAAAATTTAATTTGGCCCACCCTTTGCAGCTAGAACAGCTTCTGGAAAGGCCTTGTCCACAAGGTTTAGTGTGTCTATGGGAATGTTTGATCATTGTTCCAGAAGTGCATTTGTGAGGCCAGACACTGATGTTGGATGAGAAGGCCTGGTCAAATTCAGCCAAAAGGTGTTCTATCAGGTTGAGGTCAGGACTCTGTGCAGCCAGTCAAGTTCCTCCACCCCAAACTCACTCATCCATGTCTTTATGGAACTTGACTGGCCTGGATAGAGTCCTGACCTCAACACAATAGAACACCTTGGGGATGAATTAGAGCGGAGACTGTAAGCCAGGCCTTCTCGTCCAACATCAGTGCCTGACCTCACAAATGCACTTGAAAGAATGGTCAAACATTCCCATAGACACACTCCTAAACCTTCTGGACAGCCTTCCCAGAAGAGTTGAAGCTGTTATAGCTGCAAAGGGTGGGCCAAATAAATTTTGAACCCTACGGACTACGACTGGGATGCCATTACAGTTCATGTGCGTTTAAAGGCAGGTGTCCCAATACTTAGGCCAATATATTGCATATTGCTTGTGACACTGAGCATGGCTATGGACTTAGGGCTGGTTCACACCACAGAGATGCAGACAACTGTGTGAGGCTGCCTACTGGCTAAGTAGGTAGAAATTCCATCTAGCAGTACTGGGGTTGCTGGTTCAATTCCCCAACATGCTAATGCTTGTGTCAAAGTTTATATGTTCTCCCTGTGTGGGTTTCTCACTACAATCCAAAGACATGCTGGAATTTTATTTGTCTCCTGTCGAAATAGTATAATGTAAGAAAGTTAGTTTTGGACTTTAGATTGGAAGCTCATTGCAGCCAGGGACTGATGTTAATGTTTGTTAGCACTAATCATGCCCACGGACTTGGACATTTAAAATTGTAGGGTTTACACTGCACAGGTACATATGCTTAGAAAACTGTTGTTTTGTTTATGTGCATGCATATGAACTTCGATCTTTGGCCTGTAGTTGGAGATTTGATGCACATAGCCAAGGGCTAACACAGTTGCAAATAGTATTATGTGTTCCTGCTCATCAGGTGCAATCACTTTAGACATACACGAAGAGACAGATTGAAAGATACTGGTGGGCGTGTACTTCTAGTGGGCATGTGTCAGTGTGCCAACAATACAACCTACCTTATATAAAGGCCTGCAGTAGGGGGGTTTGTTTGGCCTGAAAAGGCAAGGTTTTTTGCTGTGATTTGTGGTGAAGGAATGGTATTGTGCCTATTGACAAACTCCCAACTAGGGCTGTTTGCTGAAATACTTGTGCATTTTTTTAATCAAAAGTGGGTTTATGTGGCCATGCTGTCAATGTTGTGTGTGTATTGTTCCTGTTTTACCATGCAAACATGGTTTGAGAGCATGTTCTGACCTTCTACTCTTTGATCTCATTGATTAATCACGTACACAGAAATGCAGCTTCCAGCAGAACATGGTCACCTATGTATGTGTGTGGATTTGTGGGGTGGTGGTGGGTGTTGGACATTTTTTTTTAATATTATGTTGGAATGCTTTGTAAGAATAATGACTGTTAAGTATGTTTCTATAATCTTGCAGATAAAAATGCAATGTGTTGCCCTTTATACACTGAAAGTAAAGCTGTGTCCACTCTTATGCCCTGTATACACGGTCGGATTTTCCGACGGAAAAAGTGCAATCTGATTGTGTTATCGGAAATTCCGATCGTGTGTGGGCTCCATCTGACTTTTTCCGTCGGAATTTCCGACACACAAAGTTTGAGAGCAGGATATAAAATTTTCCGACAACAAAATCCGATTGTTTAAATTCTGATCGTGTGTACACAAATCCGGTGCACAAAGTGCCACGCATGCTCAGAATAAATTAAGAGATGAAAGCTATTGGCTAACTGCCCCGTTTATAGTCCGGACGTATGTGTTTTACGTCACTGCCTTCAGAACGATTGGATTTTCCGACAACTTTGTGCGACCGTGTGTATGCAAGACAAGTTTGAGCCAACATCTGTCGGAAAAAATCCGATGGATTTTGTTTTCGGAATGTCCGATCAATGTCCGATCGTGTGTACAGGGCATAAGGTTTAGACACATTTTAGATTGTAAGCTCCTATGAGCAGGGCCCTTAAAACCAATTGCTAACTGTTTTGCTAAATGTAGCACTATATATCCTGTAGAATTTTTTTTTGAAGCTAGTAAATCAATGTACATAATTTTTTTTCTGCTGGCAAAATAAAAGTACATTATTGAGCTTGTTGTTGTGTTCTCTTTTCTTTCTTCTTTACAATTCGTTTTGGGGGTGGTGGTTTTGGGGAAGTGCAAGATCTTTTATATCTTAGACTGCTTTCACACTGGAGACGCTTTACAGGTGCTATAGCTCTAAAAATAGCGCCTGCATAGCGCCTGAATAGCACCTGTAAAGTGCCTCTCCATTGTGAACTGGCCCTGACCCTAGGTTCACACCTATGCATTTTTTTAGTGCGTTTTTCTGTTTTAAGAAACACTCTACAGTCCATTTAACATGGTTTCCTATGGTACTAGTTCACATCTATATGTTTTGCGGCCAGTGCATTTTTGGAAATGGTCGGGGACTTTTTTCACGTGATTTGCAGTTAATAGATTTCAATGGAACTGCACTAGAAATGCAACTGTTGCATTTGTGATGTGATTTTTGTTGTGTTTTGCGGTTATTATTTTAACACTGTATATAGCTGGTTGCTAACTGGGGGGCCGGGAAGCCAGCTGCCGCTTCTTTAACAACCAATGAATCTTCAGCTGTTAGTGGCTTCTCCACTGAAAGAAAAAAAAACTGCATGGGGTCCCCCCCAAGTCTATACCAGGCCCTTCGGTTCTAGTATGGATTCAGAGGGGACCCCCCCATGCCAATAAAAATGGCGTGGGGTTCCCCCCAGTCTATTACCAGGCCCTTTGGGTCTGGTATGAATATTAAGGGGAACCCTGCATCAAAATGAAAAAAATTGTTTGGGGGTCCCCCCAAAATCCATACCAGGCCCTTCAGGTCAGGTATGGATATTAAGAGGAACCCCGCATCAGAATAAAAAAAATTGCACGGGGATCCCCCCAAAATCCTTACCAGGCCCTTAAGGTCTGGTATGGCTATCGAGGGGAACCCTGCACCAAAATTTGAAGAAAAAATGGCTTGGGGGTCCCCCCAAAATCTATACCAGACCCTTATCCGAGCACACAACCTGGCAGGCTGCAGGAAAAGAGGGGGGCGAGTAAGCGCTCCTCCTGGCCACATGTTTTCAACATGGTGAGGGTGCTTTGGGGTCCCCCAAAACACCTTGTCCCCATGTTCAGATCCTAGTGGATGGCAAGCTTCCACAATTGTCAGAACTGGGAACATAAACATAAATGGATGCAATATCAACCGTTAGATACATATATTAGGACTAATATACAACCTTCCTTAGTTGAGAGACAACCAATTATTTTTGAACAATTATTATTGAAGGAGCAAAAACCAACTCATAATTTATCAACTATATATAAGCTCTTATTACCTATGGAAACACTAAATGAATTAATATATATGAAAAAATGGAAGAGGGAAATGGGGAGCTTAATCCCATTGGTAGAATGGGAGAGGGCATTTTCCTTGGCACATAAAACTTCAATAACGATAAGAAATCAAGAAAGGAACTATTAAATTATTATGAGATGGTATAGGACACCAGTGTAACTACATAAAATAAATGGAGAGAACTCAGAAATATGTTGGAGATGTCTTAAGGAAAGGGGGACAATGACACATATATGGCATAACTGTTCTATGGTGAAGGAGTTCTGGGATGATATTTTCAAAATATATCGGAAGGTATCGAGTCATGAGGTACAATCCTCTGTAAAAATTTCAATATTGAATATTGTTCCGGGAGCTAGAAAAATGATCAAGACAGATATCCTTCACCATATGATAACAGCAGCCAAAACGATAATGGCCCAAAAGTGGCGGCAAGCTAATAGACCCACAATACTAGAATGGATATGTGAGATGAGCGAAATACAGCAAATAGAGACAATGATAATGATTGAAGAGAAAATGAACATCCAAAATCTAAAAATATGGGAAAAATGGGGAGAGTTTAGGTCCTCAGCAAATCTATCCAAATATTTATGAAAGGAATGAACCACCCTTACGCATAGGGTTGAGGGGAGGGAGGAGGAAGGGGATATTTGGGGATTTTTTTTTTTCTTTTTTGGGAGATGTGGTTGTTGAGAATGAATGGTAGGAAGATAATATAAATGACTTTATGTATGAGAATAGAATATGCAGATTGTATTAATATATAGCTAATGAATAGAGTCAATTGTGCTTAAAAAATCCAGAAGCTGTGAATATGTATTTGTATTAAATGAAAAGAATAAAAAGAGATTGTAAACAAATGATTTACTAACAGCAAAAACCAATGGACACTATTCTGTACTCTTACTTCTGGACCTTTCAGCTGCCTTTGATATGGTTAACCACCCCTTTTGCCTCTGTGACTGTGCTCTTGGTTGGCTCTCATCCTACCTATCCCCACCTTCAGTGTCACTTACAATTATACTTCCTCCTCTCCCCTTCCTTTCTCCATTGGGGTCCCTCAAGGTTCTTTTCTTGGACCTCTCCTGTTCTCGATCTACACCTCCTCCCTAGGTCAGCTGATAGCCCTCCTTTGGCTTTCAATATCATTTCTACGTTGACGACACTCAAATCCATCTCTCTACCCCTCAGCTCACAACAGCAGTCTCTTCACGCTTCACTAGTTTACTAACCGACATATCAGTCTGTATATCACACCACTTTCTCAAACTCAACCTGCTCAACACCAAGCTCAAAATACTTCCTCTCCCCACATCAGTCCATAATGAATGCTGCTGTCAGACTCATCCACCTTACAAATTGCTCATTGTCTGCTACCCATCTCTGCCAATCACTCCATTGGCTGCCATTTAACCAACAAACTAAATTCAAAATACTAGGGCTACTTTCACACTGGGGCGTTGGGGGCGTTGGCGGTAAAGCGATATTTTTAGCGGCGCTTTACCGTCATTTTTGCAGAGGTTTTCGGCCGCTAGCGGAGCACTTTTAACCCCCGCTAACGGCTGAAAAAGGGTTAAAACCGCCGGCAAAGCAGCGCTTTGCCTAGCGGTTCAGCGGCACTGCCCATTGATTTCATTGGGCAGGGGCGCTGCAAAGATGCTTTTTTTACCGTCCTGCCAGTGCACCGCTTCAGTGTGAAAGCACTCGGGCTTTCACACTGGAGTGAGAGGAGAGGCTCTTTACAGGCGCTATGCAGGCACTATTTTTAGCGTTATAGCACCTGTAAAGTGCTTCAGTGTGAAAGCAGCCTACAATAACTTACAAAGCCATCCTCAACTTGGCCCCAGCTACATTACTAACCTGGTCTCAAAATACCAACCAAATCATTCTCTTCGCTCCTCCCAAGACCTCTTGCTCTCTAGTTCCTTTTTTACCTCCTCCTATACTCACTAGGACTTTTCCCGAGCCTCTCCTATCCTTTGGAATTCCCTACTCCAATCTGTCCAACTATCTCCAACACTATCCACTTTTAGGAGATCCCTGAAAACAAGTGTGAAAGCAGCCTACCAATAACTTACAAAGCCATCCTCAACTTGGCCCCCAGCTACATTACTAACCTGGTCTCAAAATACCAACCAAATTATTCTCTTCACTCCTCCCAAGACCTCCTGCTCTCTAGTTCCTTTGTTTCCTCCTTCTATACTAACTAGGACTTTTCCCGAGCCTCTCCTATCCTTTGGAATTCCCTACTCCAATCTGTCCAACTATCTCCAACACTATCCACTTTTAGGCGATCCCTGAAAATGTTTCTCTTCAGAGAAGCCTATCCTGCCTCCACCTAACAACTCTACCTTTACTTCCTCCATCAGCCCATCCCCACAGTTATTACCTTTTGTATCACTTGACCCTCCCTTTTAGACTGTAAGCTCTAATAAGCAGGGCCCTCTGATTCCTCCTGATTCGAATTGTATTGTAGCTGTACTGTCTGCCTTTACACAGTAATGTGCTGCACAAACTTTTGACGCTATATAAATTCTGTATGATAAAATAATAATAATACCTATCTGCAAAGGAAGAGAGTACAAGAAGTTATCAGCTTTCAGATATAACAAAATGCTTTCAATGGTACATTTAACCTCCCTGGCGGTATGATTCTTTCTGATTTTAGGTGCTGAAAGCGGTACAATTATTTTGCATGGAAATTTGGCGTTTTATATTGTAGGCCTGTAATTCTTAACAATAACACACTTAAATCTGTCCAAACAAGAGTCTAGTAGATATCCCGGGTATGATAAAGTTTGAAACACAAAAACATAAATTATAATATAATAAAAAAAAAATAATAATTAAAAAAAATAAAAATAAATAGTAATAAAATAAATTTCCCCACAATTCACTATCACTCAATTCTGCAAGTGTTCTAATTTACTATCGCTGTTTTCTAGCTGGTCTAAAGCCATTTTTGACGTAAAGGGACAATTTTTGGTTGCTATGGACAATCTCCAGTTTCCAGGCAGAAAGAACAGTATATGCAATATAAAACTGCATGCAGGGCATGGGCCAGAGCACTGGGGACAAATGGGATGTGAAATGATTTCATACAGTACTGTAATCTGTAAGATTACAGTACTGTATGTGTTATGCTTTTTACATTTTTTTTAATTTGCCGCCAGGCTCCGCCCCCGTGCGTCGCAACGCTCGCAGGGAACGGAGCCTGGCACAGAGAGGCTTCGGAGGAGGACGGAGCCCACGGACACTGCGGGGGACATCGCAGGATCCCGGGGACAAGGTAAGTAAGGAGGCACCAGGATCCTGCGATGCAATCCCGAGTGTGGCTCAGGGTTACCGCTAATGGTCCTGAATTTTAACCCCGAGCCACACTCGGGAATACCGCCAGGGAGGCTACCAGACCATAAGGGAGATAGTTATTATTAGAAATTACACACACTTTACCAATATTTGCCTGATCTTTCGTTCTAGCAGACTCCAATCCACTGTCCAAGTTGACATATTAAGGTCATCAGCGCTCATGAATGACCCTTAGCATGGATTTTGTGGAAAATTGAGATTTCTCAGCAAACAATTGCATCTTTTTATGGACTCTCTAGGGTTTCACTTAATGTACAACTAGAGACAAAAACATTTTTTTTCAGTTTTATATAGAGTGGAGAGGGATTAGAACATCTGTCAGTTTTTATTGCTGCCTGTGCCCCCTGTTAGGGAGATTCACCCTCTCTATTTGTCCTGTTTACTGTCTTCATTGAAAGTGAAAGTAAAAGAAAATCCCAAATTTTGGGTTGTCCTCAGAAAGTAATAGAGGGAAAATCTTCCAGTGGGGACACTAGCCTGGGAGTCCCCAAGAAAATTCCCTAATTTGCAGGAATTTCCCCTCACTTCCTGTTTGGCTATGGGACAGGAAGTGAAAGGGAAATCTCTGCAATGAAACACAAATGGCGAAAAAAAATCTGACGGGTATATTCCTCCCTTACACTATCCAAAATGAAAAAAAAAAAGTTTTGCAGATAGTTCTATTTAGACCAATCCTCAACAATTTACCACTTGAAGACCAGACCTTTTCTGACACTTTTTGTTTACATGTAAAAATTTGCTAGAAAGTTCATTGGAGCCCCCAAACATCATACATTTTTTATAGCAGAGGCTCTAGAGAATAAAGTGGTGGTCATTGCAATTTTTATGTCATACAGTATTTGCGAAGTGGCTTTTCAAACGCAATTTTTTGCAAAATATACACAATGGGGTTGATTTACTAAACCTAGAGAGTACAAAATCTGGTGCAGCTCTGCAAAGAAACCAATTAGCTTCCTGATTTTTGTCAATGTCTGATTGAAGAGGTTGAAATTAGAAGCTGATTGTCCACCATGCACAGCTGCTCCAGATTTTACGCTCTCCAGTTTTGGTAAATCAACCCCAATGAATTTAATGCAAAAAAACACACTATATAAACCAATTCTTGGTAGAATATAAAAGATGGTGTTACACCGAGTAATTAGATACCAAACATGTCACGCTTTAAAATTGCACACGCTTGTGGAATGGTGACAAGCTATGATACTTATAAATCTCCATAAGCGACACTTTCAAATTTTTTACAGGTTACCAGTTTAGAGTTACAAAGGAATTCTAGTGCTAGAATTTTTGCTCTCGCTTTAGTGCTTGTGGTGATAAATCACATGTGTGGTGCGAACACCATTTACATATATGTGCGCAACCTAAGTTTGCGTTAGTCTCTGAATGCAAGCATGGGAGGACGGGGCGCTTAAAAAAAAATGTAAACATCCCTTATGATAGAAATAAAGCATGACAGGTCCTTTATGGAGACATCTGGGGTCTATAAGAGCCCAGATCTCTCCTCTACCCTTGAAAGCATAAAAAAATAAAATAAAAAAATTGATCTCATGCTTTTCAGAAAAAAAAATGGCAGTGTTTACATCTGCCCTAACTGGAAGTGATGAAAATGCTCCTAGACCATAGAGGTGGTCGGAGATGAACACCTCTATTGTAGGCCAGCACAATTGCCCAATGGGCGCGCGGGGGGGGGAACCCCCTTCTGCCACTTGTAAAAGCAGTCCAGTGGCTAATTAGCTGCTAGGATTGCTTTTACTTGTTAAAACATCGCCAGCTCTAAAAAACAATACTGGGGTTATTGTTATTATTATACAGGATTGTAGTTTACAGTTTACTCAGCGCTTTAAAACTTGAGGGTAGACAGTACAAATACAATACACTTTAATACAGTAGAAATCAGAGAACCCTGCTTGTTAAAGCTTACAATCTAAGAGGGAGGGTCAAGAGATACAAGAGGTAATAACTGGGGGGGGGGGGTGCTGATGAAGAAAATAAATGTACAGCTGTTAGGTAGGGCCAGATAGGTTTCTCCGAAGAGATGAGTTTTCAGGGATCGTCTGAAAGTGGACAAAGTAGGAGATAGTCAGACAAATTGGGGTAGAGCATTCCAGAGTATGGGAGAGGCTTGGGAGATGTCCTGTATCCAAGCATGGGATGAGGTGACAAGGGACCTAGAGAGCAGGAGGTCTTAGGGTGCACGACGAGAACAATTTGGTTGTATTTTGAGGACAGGTTAGTGATGTAGCTGGGGGCCAGGTTGTGGATGGCTTTGTAAGTTATTGTTAGTATATTGAATTTAATTTGTTGGTTGAGTAGCAGACAATGGAGGGATTGGTAGAGAGGGGTAGCAGACGCTGAGTGGTTTGTAAGGTCTATGAGCCTGGCAGCAGTGTTCATGATGGACTGAAGGGGGAATAGTCTATTTAGAGGTAAGCCACGAGGAGGGAGTTGCAGTAATTGAGGCGAGAGATGACCAGGGAGTGGATTAGAAGCTTTGTGGTGACATTGGTTAGGAAGGGGCATATTTTGGAGATGTTGTGGAGGTTGAGGCAGCAAGCTTTGGATAGTGATTGGATGTGGGGCTGAAAAGATAGTTCAGAGTCCAGGATTACACTTAGGACCTTGGTGTGGGGGGGACAGGTTGATAGCTGAGCCATTTATTTTGACAGAGAAATCAGAGAAAGTGGCACATGGGGAAAAAAATATCATGAGCTCGGTTTTAGATACGTTGAGTTTGAGGAAGTGATGTGACATTCAGGCTGATGTGTCTGTTAGTAAGTTGGTGATGCGTGAGGAGACAGATGAAGTGAGTTGGGGGGTGGAGAGGTAAATTTGGGTGTCGGCAGCGTGGAGATGATATTGAAAGCCATGGGAGGCAATCAACTGACCCAGGAAGGAAGTGTAGATTGAGAAAAGGAGAGGTCCAAGAACAGAACCTTGGGGGACCCTGATGGTGAAAGGAAGAGGAGAGGAGGAAGTAGAGGTGTAAGTGACACTAAAGTAACGGTGGGATAGGTAGGAGAAGTACCAGCGAAGAGTACAGTCACAGAGACAAAAGGAGTGGAGTTTTTTAAGGAGGAGGTGGTCGTACACTGTGTCAAAGGCAGCAGAGAGGTCCAGGAGAAGTAGTACAGAATAGTGTCCATTGGTTTTAGCCGTTTGTAGCAGGTGCCCTGCATATCCCGCAGCCTGGCCAAGGTTCTTCTGTGAGGGAGAAAGTGCCTGTTAGTTTCTGCGGATGAATTTCCCCCTCCCTTTTTTCCTCTTCACTGACTCACACAAAGCTGCTCACTTTGCATCCTCCCCTGTTTTCCTATTGGCAGGAGGAGAGGGAACAAATCAGAGTAAAGGCAATTACATCAGCCAATGAGAAGAACTTTGCAGCAGCTGCAAAGGATTCTGGGATATGTAGTCCCCATCTAAAACGGCCCCATAGCTTTCTTTGGACACAGAACTACAAGAGCCAGCCTCCTCTGGGGAGAGAGAAACAAAAGACTACATCTTGATCTCCTGAGGGAATCAAGTTACCATGAAGCAGGGGAAGGGACTGGGCTTAGGGGAGAGGTGCTGCCTCCCGGGTCAGTCAATTGCGTTGTTCCGGGCATCCACAGCTGGCCAGGGACATCCAGCCTTAGAGAGGGGGATCCCAGGTGCTTATCTAGACACACCTGCACTGACGGTGTGAAGTATTCCAGGGTGAGGTGACCAGTCGGGTCACTAGAGGAGCCTGCCTGTTTCAGGATGTTTGTTTGGGCCTTGACCGCAGGATTGGTGAGAGGGCTTTTGCAGGAAACATGGACACTGCACACAGATAGAGTTGAATGGACACTGTATACAGATATCATTGCTGTTAGTCACCTTGCTGACACTTGTACTGCCACAGGACACCAGATCATCCAAATACAGAGACACTGTATACAGACACCATTGTCCTTTTTCACCCTCCTAAGGAAGTCCTGCATTTTTTGTATGGTAATCCGTGACAGTTGTATTGATTTGCTCTGCCATTCAGGAGTTTAAAAGCACCAACGAAAGTGGGTAGCTGAAGACACAAGGCCTCATCCTTCTCTAAGGGCCTGAATTTACTCGTGCCATACAGGCACACACACGCATGTTCAGGGTTCTGTATATGAAGTGGACGTGCAGGATTGTTTGCTTTGAGGGTTAATTCATTGAACCTTGATCTGGGTACAGTGTTTGTAGTGGGGCTTGTGGTGTCCGAGGGGACAGAAGAGAGAGGTCTGACATAAAGACGGTCAGTCTTCTGCTCTCCTCCTGCCTGGATTCATAGAGCCAAATTTGAGTAGAGGTAAATAGGGATGAGCCGAACACCCCCTAGTTCGGTTCGCGGCAGAACATGCGAACGGACCGAAAGTTCGCGCGAACATTCAAAAACCGTTAAAGTCTATGGGACCCGAACGTGAAAAATCAAAAGTGCAAATTTTAAAGGCTAATATGCAAGTTATTGTCCTAAAAAGTGTTTGGAGACCCAGGTCCTGCCCCAGGGGACATGTATCAGTGCAAAAAAAAGTTTTAAATATGGCCGTTTTTTCGGGAGCAGTGATTTTAATAATGCTTAAAGTAAAAAAATAAAAGTGAAATATTCCTCTAAATATCGTACCTTGGGGGTGACTATAGTATGCCTGTAAAATGGTGCGTATTTCCCGTGTTTAGAACAGTTCCTGCACAAAATGACATTTCTAAAGGAATAAAAGTAATTCAAAACTGCTTGCGGTTGTAATGTAATGTTGGGTCCCGGCAATATGGATGAAAATTATTGAGAAAAACGGCATGGGTATCCCCCCCAGCCCAAAACCAGGCCCTTTGGGTCTTGTATGGATATTAAGGGGAACCCCACACCCAAATAAAAAAAAAGAAAAAGCGTGGGGCCCCCAGGCTCTATATACTCTGAACAGCAGTAAAAAGGCGGTCCAAACAAGACATGGACTGTAGTTTTGTTCTTAAGTATAATCTGTTTGTAATTTGGAACAGGTACATTTTGTAAGTGTAGCTCACGTGGGACCCGAACGTGAAAAATCAAAAGTGCAAATTTTAAAGGCTAATATGCAAGTTATTGTCCTAAAAAGTGTTTGGAGACCCAGGTCCTGCCCCAGGGGACATGTATCAGTGCAAAAAAAAGTTTTAAATATGGCCGTTTTTTCGGGAGCAGTGATTTTAATAATGCTTAAAGTAAAAAAATAAAAGTGAAATATTCCTCTAAATATCGTACCTTGGGGGTGACTATAGTATGCCTGTAAAATGGTGCGTATTTCCCGTGTTTAGAACAGTTCCTGCACAAAATGACATTTCTAAAGGAATAAAAGTAATTCAAAACTGCTTGCGGTTGTAATGTAATGTTGGGTCCCGGCAATATGGATGAAAATTATTGAGAAAAACGGCATGGGTATCCCCCCCAGCCCAAAACCAGGCCCTTTGGGTCTTGTATGGATATTAAGGGGAACCCCACACCCAAATAAAAAAAAAGAAAAAGCGTGGGGCCCCCAGGCTCTATATACTCTGAACAGCAGTAAAAAGGCGGTCCAAACAAGACATGGACTGTAGTTTTGTTCTTAAGTATAATCTGTTTGTAATTTGGAACAGGTACATTTTGTAAGTGTAGCTCCAGCCAAAAAAAAAAAATTTTTAAGCTTTTTGGATAACATAGGGAAGGGTTATCATCACCCCTGTAACATTTGTTTTGTTGTCTGTGCCCCTGTTCAGAAGATTTCACCTAACTTTCTGTCCCAATGACAAATGGATTTTGAAAATTTGGGGTTATTAGGGAAACAAGGATTGGTGATAAAGCATTAGTGGAGACACCTTTTTCCCATATTAACTCTTACAGGAGAGAATTTCCCTTCCTAGAGGTAAATTTCTTCTCACTTCCTGTTGTCTCCCGCCTTTTGTAAGTAGGAGTCGCTTGTAAGTTGGATGTTTGAAAGTAGGGGACCGCCTGTATATACTATACAGCCTGCCCTATATACTCTGCAGAAAATTGGGCCTTAGGTGTTGGTAATACTAGAACACTATAAGCCCTCACAGTTATTCTTGGTGGGCGCTGGAATGGGCCCTGCTGTGAAATATTATATCAAGAATTGTAATTACATGCCCCTGTTAAACAGGGGCAGAAAAAATTGGGCCTTTGGTGGTGGTGGTGGTGCCACAACACTGTAAGCCCTCACAGTTACTCTTGGTGGGCGCAGGAACAGGCCCTGCTGTGAAATATTAGATCAAAAATTGTTAAACAGGGGCAAAAAAATTGGGTCTTAGGCAATGGTGGTGGTGCCACAACACTGTAACCCCTCACAGATTCTAATGTTAAGGGAGGGGGGGTAAAGATGTGGGGGTAGTTGCCGAGGCTAACCCATACACATAGGTATCCAATAAATTTTGAATGGACTTTCTCTGTAGTGATATAACCACAGATTAATTAAAAATGCTAAATTTTATTCTGTAACAATACATAGACAATGTCTTAAAAACACAACAAAGTATACAAAGACACTATTATAAAATAATACACTATACACCACACGGGAACTAACTCATAGCAGGTTTCCCCGGTATAGTTTCTGTTCAGGTGGGGTGTACATATTCCTCTACCGGTTTCGCGGTAAAACCACTTCTTCAGGAGGATGAAATGGTCTACAAGGAAACAGTATATTAAAAGCAATATACAAAAAAAATATAATACAGACAAATCATTCACAAGGCATAGTAATAGTGACATGGATGCAAAATGGCCAAGTGGGCCAGGCAAGGCTAGCAGCGGATTCCCACAGATTCTCTCCCCGGCGGACAAGGGGGAGTGCAAAAAACCATCACTGACTGAAATACATAATTAAATAGGTATAAATATTTATTATTTGTTCATCAACTTTTTCAAAAGTTGTATAAATACTAATGCGTGACGATTTTTGGTGATGAGAAACCAAGGAAAGGTGCATATGTGGTAAGAGATGAATTAAAAGAGATAGCAGGAGGGAGAAGAAGGAAAGGAAGGAAAGAGGGGGAGGGAAAGGGGGGAAAAGAGGGCAGAGAAAGGGGAAGGGGGAAGGGGGGGAGGATTGAGAGGGAGAGGGATAGGGAGAAAAGAAGATAGCCAGTCAAAGGGGGGGCGGGTGACCCCGCCCCCTCTGACGCACAGGAACTTCTCTGTGGTATTCCCCGTGATGTCAAAGGGGAGCGGGGTCACCCATCCTCCGTTATTTAAGAACCGTCAGAAGAGGAGAAGCGTCACACAGCGGGAGCCTCCCGTCCAATCATGGATGCGGAGCGGCTCGAGGAAAGAAAATGAAGTGAAGAAGGCGCCGCTGAGGAAGATGCCAGATGAGAAGACTGGATGAAGAACCAGAAGAACAAGAAGAACCAGAAGAACAAGAACCAGAAGAAGAAGATGGAGGAAGAAACCGAAGGAAGATAGAAGAAAGAAAATAGAAGAAAGAAGAAGCATTTAAATAAAGGAATTGTCAAAAACTGTCTCTTGTCATTTTTAACATTTTTGACATTTTTTTGTGAAATGGTAGGGGTACAAGTACCCCTTACCATTTCACACAGGGGGGAGGGCCGGGATCTGGGAGTCCCCTTGGTAAAGGGGGCTTCCAGACTCCGATAAGCCCCCCCGCCCGCAGACCCCCACCACCACCGGGCAAGGGTTGTGGGGATGAGGCCCTTGTCCCCATCAACATGGGGACAAGGTGTTTTGGGGGGCTACCCCCAAAGCACCCTCCCAATGTTGAGGGCATGTGGCCTGGTATGGTTCAGGAGGGGGGGCTCTCTCGTCCCCCCTCTTTTCCTGCGGCCTGCCAGGTTGCGTGCTCGGATAAGGGTCTGGTATGGATTTTTGGGGGTACCCCACGCCATTTTTTTTTTAATTTTGGAGGGGGTTCCCCTTAATATCCATTCCAGACCTGAAGGGCCTGGTATGGAATTTAGGGGGACCCCCATGTCATTTTTTTAAAAATTTTGGTTCGGGGTTCCCCTGTGGGGAAATCCCATGCAGTTTTTATCAATGAACTGTTATGTGTATTGTCGGACCGGCATTTCATTAAGCCACGAGTCGCGACTGTTAATGAATTGCCGGTCCGACAATACACATAACAGTTCATTGATAAAAACTGCATGGGATTTCCCCACAGGGGAACCCCAAACCAAAATTAAAAAAAAAAAAATTATGTGGGGGGGGGTCCCCCTAAATTCCATACCAGGCCCTTCAGGTCTGGTATTGATTTTAAGGGGAACCCCGCGCCAAAATGTAAAAAAAAATGGCGTGGGGTACCCTCAAAAATCCATACCAGACCCTTATCCGAGCACGCAACCTGGCAGGCCACAGGAAAAGAGGGGGGGATGAGAGAGCGCCCCCCCTCCTGAACCGTACCAGGCCACATGCCCCCAACATTGGGAGGGTGCTTTGGGGGTAGCCCCCAAAACACCTTGTCCCCATGTTGATGGAGACAAGGGCCTCATCCCCACAACCCTTGCCCGGTGGTTGTGGGGGTCTGCGGGTGGGGGGCTTATCGGAATCTGGAAGCCCCCTTTAACAAGGGGACCCCCAGATCCCGGCCCTCCCCCTGTGTGAAATGGTAAGGGGGTACAAAAGTACCCCTACCATTTCACAAAAGAATGTCAAAAATGTTAAAAATGACAAGAGACAGTTTTTGACAATTCCTTTATTTAAATGCTTCTTCTTTCTTCTGTCTTCTATCTTCCTTCGATTTCTTCCTCCATTTTCTTGTTCTTCTGGTTCTTGTTCTTCTGGTTCTTCTTGTTCTTCTGGTTCTTCATCCAGTCTTCTCGTCCGACATCTTCCTCAGCGGCGCCTTCTTCACTTCATCTTCTTTCCTCGGGCCGCTCCGCATCCACGATTGGACAGGAGGCTTGCACTTCTCCTCTTCTGACGGTTCTTAAATAACGGAGGGCGGGTGACCCCGCCCCCTCTGACTTCACGGGGAATGCCACAGGGAAGTCCGGCCAGGGCTGTGGGGATGAGGCCCTTGTCCTCATCAACATGGGGACAAGGTGTTTTGGAGGGCTACCCCAAAGCACCCTCCCAATGTTGAGGGCATGCGGCCTGGTACGGTTCAGGAGGGGGGGCCGCTCTCTTGTCCCCCCTCTTTTCCTGCGGCCTGCCAGGTTGCGTGCTCGGATAAGTGTCTGGTATGGATTTTTGGGGGGACCCCACGCCGTTTTTTTTTTTTAATTTTGGCTGGGGTTCCCCTAAAATCCATACCAGACCTGAAGGGCCTGGTATGGAATTTAGGGGGACCCCCCACGTAATTTTTTAAATGTAATTTTTTTTAAAGCCCACCGCCTGCAGACCCCCACAACCACCGGGCAAGGGTTGTGGGGATGAGGCCCTTGTCCCCATCAACATGGGGACAAGGTGTTTTGGGGGGCTACCCCCAAAGCACCCTCCCAATGTTGAGGGCATGTGGCCTGGTACAGTTCAGGAGGGGGGGCACTCTCTCATCCCCCCTCTTTTCCTGCGGCCTGCCAGGTTGAGTGCTCGGATAAGGGTCTGGTATGGATTTTTGGGGGTACCCCACGCCATTTTTTTTTTTACATTTTGGGGCGGGGTTCCCCTTAAAATCCATACCAGACCTGAAGGGCTTGGTATGGAATTTAGGGGGACCCCCACGTCATTTTTTTTTTAAATTTTGGTTCGGGTTCCCCTGTGGGGAATTCCCATGCCGTTTTTATCAATGAACTTCTATGTGTATTGTCGGACCGGCAATGCAATGGCCGCGAGTAGTTTTAAATGACTTTTTTCCTTTGAAATGTCATTTTGCTCTCGGACTGTTCTAAACATGGGAAACATGCGCCCCTTTACAGGCATACTATAGACACCCCCCTGGTACGAAATTTAAAGGGATACTACACTTTTTTGTTTGACTTTAAGCATTATTAAAATCACTGCTCCCGAAAAAACGGCCGTTTTTAAAACTTTTTTTGCATTGATCCATGTCCCCTGGGGCAGGACCCGGGTCCCCAAACACTTTTTATGACAATAACTTGCATATAAGCATTTAAAATTAGCACTTTTGATTATTCATGTTCGTGTCCCATAGACTTTAACGGTGTTCGCGTGTTCGAACAAACTTTTTTCCTGTTCGCATGTTCTGGTGCGAACCGAACAGAGGAGTGTTCGGCTCATCCCTACTATAGACACCCCCCAGGTACGAAATTTGAAGGAATATTACACTGCAATAGCCGCGAGTAGTTTTAAATGACTTTTTCCTTTGAAATGTCATTTTGCTGTCAGACTGTTCTAAACATGGGAAACATGCGCCCCTTTACAGGCATACTATAGACACCCCCCAGGTACGAAATTTAAAGGGACATTACACTTTTATTGTTTGACTTTAAGCATTATTAAAATCACTGCTCCCGAAAAAACTGACGTTTTTAAAACTTTTTTTGCATTGATCCATGTCCCCTGGGGCAGGACCCAGGTCCCCAAACACTTTTTATGACAATACCATGCATATAAGCCTTTAAAATTAGCACTTTTGATTTCTCCCATAGACTTTTAAATTGTGTTCCGCGGCATTCGAATTTGCTGCGAACACCCCAAATTGTTCGCTGTTTGGCGAACTGGTGAACAGCCGATGTTCGAGTCGAACATGAGTTCGACTCGAGCTCGAAGCTCATCCCTAGTAGGTACCACTAAATAAAACAAAAACATATATGCATTATGGACTAGGGTGCTGCTATAAAAAATCCTCAAATCAAAGCGGTTTATACTAGAATAGCTCTCACCTGATATATAACAATCATGTAGAAATATTAGAATATAAATCGCACATAGAGGTAAGTGGTCACAGATTCCCACTATAAATGTTTTCAACACAGTATCTGAAAGTAGACAGTCTATAGTTAGGTTTTAACCTCCTAAACAGGGTATATATAGTGGAGTAGAATACAAAAAAGATGCAAGAGGTATATGCATATTTATACTGAGATTAAATTACACACAGGTGGACTCTATTTAGTACTAAATGGGTGACTTCTGAAGGCAATTGGTTCCACTAAATTTTAGTTAGGGGTATCAGAGTAAAGGGGGCTGAATATAAATGCATGCCAGATTTTCAGATATTGATTTGTAAAAAATTTGGAAAACCATTTATTATTTTCATTCTACTTTACAACTATGTGCCACTTTGTGTTGGTCTATCACATAAAATCCCAAGAAAATACATTTACGTTTTTGGTTGTAACATGACAAAATGTGGACAATTTCAAGGGGTATGAACACTTTTTCAAGGCACTGTATATGTAAATGTATATGTCTTGTGATGTGGGAGATAACCTATTGACATTTATATTGTTTACAAAGCTAGTGTTGCATTTTCTAGTTATAAGATTTATATGTATGGTGTACATGTTATGCTAGCTGCTTCTAGTATTTTTATTTGTAGGGATATATACAAGCGCTGGTATATCTAATACATTTTTTTAAAAGATACCAGTATACAGGAACAACCTTCCCTCCTGGCATTATTTATAAGATAGCAGACATCAGGTAAGACCCTCTAGCCTCTGACAGGGCCAGTTGGTACTGGCGAATCCGGTTCCTGGACCATTACTGCCTCTCTTGATGACATGATTATGGGACTGCTAAGTATTCATTTTTGATCTGCCTTTCCCCTACAATACCTGTGAATGATGGGGCTTCCTTATGTGTATATCTCTGCATTACTGACACTAGAGCCATTGTTTGGTTCTGCATAAGTGGACTGTGTTGTACCTGTGTTGCATGGTTGTATGGTTGGTTTATTCCCGCACACAGGGTACTATACACTGGTGGAAGCCTGATTGGCTATATAGCGTATTTTTCGCTCCATAAGACGCAACTAGGTTTTAGAGGAGGAAAACAAGAAAAAAAAATATTCTGAACCAAGTAGTCTCAATGTAGATATGGGAAAATACTTACCCGAGCCCATCTGAATCCAGCAATGTTGCATGAGAGACTCGACTGTCCGGGACTCTCCCTCCTAATTGGCTGAGACACAGCAGTGGGCGCCATTGGCTCAGAGTGCTGTCAAAGTCAGTGACCCAATGAGAAGAGAGAGGGGGCGGGGCTGAACCATGGCTTCGTATCTGAATAGACGCACAGAGCAGCAGCTCGGCTCAAGTGCCCCCATAGTAAGCTGCTTGTTGTGGGGGCACTCGGCTAGAGGGAGGGGCCAGGAGCACCAGCGAGGGACCCAAGAAGAGGAGGATCTGGGCTTCTCTGTGCAAAACCAACTGCACAGAGGAGGTAAGTATAACATGTTTGGTATTTTTAAACAACAAAAAAAGAGACTTTTGTATCACTTTAATATATATGGACATTCATTTATGAGTGGATTTATTATTAGCCTTTTCATCATTTGTCTCTAGAGCCACCCTGTAGGGCTCGCTGGAAGATGACTGTCCCCAGAGGTTGCCCTGACCTTGCAAACCTCCTGACACCTCTGACACCCTGGATTCTGACATTATTCAAAGTTAGAATACAAATGCAAAAGACACCAAAGAAATATCAGAAATTGCAAATGGATATTTTACTGCATATTCTTTAATAAGGGAAAGAAAATGTAGATTGTGGGTCTTCTCCAAGTCGCAACTTTAACATAAACAGAATTACAGAGATATACAATTAAATGGCAAAAACAGTGAACCTGGCAGTAGAAACCAGCAAATCTCAAGGGAAGCCCGTGACCCCATGTACAACAGGGGGAAGAAAATACGTATGGTCAGTCAGCTCCCTCTAAGCCCTGATGCAACAGGCAGAAAAGAGTCCAACAATTTCTGGAGCCTGATGCTGAGTTAAACTACTTTTTCTATTTTTTTGGCAGCTTTTATTACAATGTGTAAAATAGAGGTACAAAGGTTTGAAAACCACTGACCCAGACACAAAAAAAATTGCCATGCTGATGTCTTAAGCATTTGCACAGGCACAACAAATGAGCACAGTATTATTTGTAATAAATTTATCTACATAATTGTCCCATATGACTCCCTCAAGGTTTTTGCCGAAGAGTGGACACCCTTTTTTGGGACCTTATCTGGAAGTATAGACATCCCAGAATAAGGCTTTCCGTATTATAATTGCCTAAAGATGGAGGAAGTTTAGTAGTACCGAATGCTAGATTGTATTTTTTTGCCTTACAAATGCAACACTTATATTGCTGGCATAAACTTGAATCAAAGGACCCTATACAGCAAATTGTCCTTTCTCTTTTTTCTCACAAGTCCTGCCTGTCCAGTTGGTAGTAGCACATCACTTCTATCTTAAGCGTTGTTTCCCTACATTCCACTTCAGTTAAGGTGCTTCATGCTTGACATTAAGGATATTCCTAATATATGCCTATATGGAATAACCCACAGCTGCCAGAGTTGGCCAAACTTAAAGGTTTTGACTTTTGGAAAAGGGCTGGTATTATGTTTATCTGCCAGTTGTTTGATAATGATGTTTTGGTTCCTTTTAATAAGTTGGCAGAGTTAGAAATTACCCCATAAGCTATTTTCAGTACATGCAGCTGCGCCATGCTCTACAGAGCCAAGCAGCGTCTCTCCCATTGAAGTACACTAAATTTCAACAGAGGCAGTCCCCACAAATTGTTCCAAACAGGACCTACTAGGCGACCTTTACTCATCACTCCAAACATTCATTAGTGCTCATGTACAGGTGCACAGTCTTAGACAGTGGCGTCAGGACCTTGAGTCCCTTAGTGATGAAGAATGGACTGAAGCTATGGAAAGTTTAACTCAGGTCTCTTTATCCTCCTCACAGCATCTGACCGAATTGTTCATTATCCACAGAGTTTACTACACTCCACAGAAACTACATGCTTGGGGGAGTCCCCACAATATCCCAGGTGTGCTATGGCTATGGGTACCCTCATTCAAATGTTGTGGTATTGCCCCAAGCTTCACCAATATTGGGAGTTAATTTTTAATACCCTAAACACACTTTGCTCCACACATGTTTTGTCCAACCAGAAGGTTGCTCTCCTAGGGGTGTTCCTGGAAAAAAATATTTTTCCAGCAGATGTACAATTGATGTGGACGATCCTTAAATTTAGCTCCTAAAATATTGTGGAAATAGAGCTTGCCTACTCCACTAATGTACACTCAGTGGATAGACGCAATTAATTCTAATTTAAGAAGGGAGGAGTTGCCCTCTAAACATAGGGGCTGCCCTAAAAAATTTCAAAAAACATTGCTGAATGGCTGAATTCCACTTTATCAACCCTTTCCACATTGTCCTTGGGAGCAGACATGGGACGGTAGGAGATTGCTCTACCAACGATTCAGGGGTTTGAGCATCTCTCTGTCTAACAAAGGTGTATTGTATGATTCTTTACTTGAACTGTTAGTTCAAGTTGTATTTTATTTTTTTTCATTTGTGTCCCATTGGGGAGATTTCTCTTTACTTCCTGTCCATTAAAAAAAAACAGGAAGTGAGAGGAAATCTCTACAAAGTGAGGGAATCTCTTGTTATCACTGGACCTAGTCTTCCCATTTGAAGGTTTCCCCTCTATTGCTGTTCTAGGAACAGCATTTTAGATTTTTTTTTTTTACTTAAAGTGTTACAAAACCCAGGACCCTGCATTCACTATATCTGGTCTCCCACAGTACACAGAACTAGAAAATGCTATTATTTTAGGAAATACTGTATAAACTGCTAAACACCAGCAGTATATAGCAGTCTTGTGACTTCTATCAGTGTTAAAGCTTGTAGGAGGTACGTATTTATGGAATTTTGTTGTTTTTTGTATTGTAAATCTGCATATTGACAAAAACAAAATAAAAATGAATGGAAAGAAAAAAAAAAGCTTTTAGGAGGAGTTTTCATTTACCCCTGATTGTCCTATAAGACTGCAGGACCCCTGACCCTCTGTGCAATGCTGATTGACCATGTGCTGATCACATGCACTCTCCCAAGAGAAAAAAAAACTCTTTAGCAATACACACCAAGCTGAGCATGTGCAGCTTGTCCCCTAATGCTCTGTTCTATCAGGAAATGGATTGGAGTCAGTGGAAGAAGAGGACTATCAGAGAAGACAGGATCACAGAGCCTTTTTATGCAATGCAGAGTATTAACCCCTTAGGTTCCATAGTGAGTATAACAAACATACTTTACTGCATATACAGACTGATTTTACTGTTGTGGGTTTAGTAACACTTTCACAGTTAAGCCCCGTACACACAATCGGACTTTCTGACAACAGAACCGTGGAACTTTGTTCGAAGGTTGTTGTCTCAAACTTGTCTTGCATACACACGGTCACACAAATGTTGGCCAACAATTACGAACGTAGTGACGTACTAGACGAACTATGTGGTTTTTCAGCTCTTTAGCGCCACCCTTTGGGCTCCTTTTGCTAATTTCATGTTAGTAGAAGTTTGGTGAGTGTTGATTCGCACTTTTCTTTTCGCGTTTTTCATTTTGTGCTTTTCAGTTAGTTTCTGAACGGCCGTTCGTCAACCAGCCATGTTCCGGAATCAGAGGAGATAACGTGTTATTTATTATTGGCCTTGGAGTTATTGCTTTGCCAAATTTTTTTTTGGTTGAATAATGATTTGGTTTGGTATATTTTCTATATTTTTGGATGCATAGAATGCACTTTTTGGTTAAGTTCTATTGGCAGAGAGCATGTCGAATTTTTTTTTTTTAATGCACAAATTAAAAAAAAAAAAACAAGCATAATAATATTATTCTTGATATCACTAGAAAAAAAAAAGCCTTTGAAAATTTGTTTCGCAATAACTCCATCAGTATCACCAGCAAAGCAGCTTCATTATTATCCCATTAAAGAAGAAGAGAATTGTGCACTGCATTTGGAGATTTCATAATTTGCCATGTCACAAATGTTAATGCTCCATTACAAACGCTAGTTTACAAGAGCGACCGCTTCTGCTTCCGAGCATACGTGTTTGTACTTTAGACTTTTGTCTGACGGCCTTGTGTACACATGATCGGAAAGTCTGACAACACACGTTTGTTGGCGGAAAATTTGAGAAGATGCTAGCCAACATTTGTTGGTGGAAAGTCTAACAACAATTGTCCGATGGAGCATACACACGGTCAGACTTTCCCACCAACAAGCTCACATCCAACATTTGCCGTCAGAAAATCCAATCTTGTATACGTGGAATAACAGTAACCATGACAAATAGATAAGGTGAATCTGCCTAAAGGGGGCACATAAAGAAATACAAACCCGACAGGGCTCTAATCCTTCTCCACTCTATACAAAGATTAGAAGAAAAAAAATTGTCTTTAGTTATACTTTAATTTTGTGAGCTGAATGCTTTGTCATTAAAGATACATCTGCAATCATCCAGGTAAAAGAAGGTTAAAGTAAACAAGGGTTGCCAGACAACATAAGCCAAAACCAGCAAAAATCCATTACAAAAGTTGCTCAAAACAAAACTGCATACTTGCATCATAGGAAATTGTAATTTTTTTTTCTGCAGTGATCAAGTGACTTCAGTCCTTATGCTAGTCAGTGGCCTGGAAGAAACATAGAGCATGGGAATTTAAACTTTTATCAGACTTCACTGACAGCATGCTTAGGTACTGAAGCCTGAAAATGAAAGAAAACATTGACATTTCCTCACAGGTTCACTCTGTCAGATAACTCTAACCTTTCACAGTGCTGATTGATGTGACAGCCACATAGTTTTGTGCTTTATAACCTCCATCTCATGCTTCAAAGAAACTAGAAACTTGTACCCTGCCACTGCTGAGCAGGGGCGGATCCAGAGCCTAGTTTTGGGAGGGGCACTGCCAGAAAATACGTTTTCTTTGCGGACAATTTATCAGGGAAATGGCTGTTGTTGGTGCTTTAATCATCCCGTCACCATGGTTGTTATGGTGTCAGGATGATTGAAGCGCATTATTTCTATTAATACATTGTAGTATAAAATGAAATCATTCAACTCACCATAATGCAGAATCAGTGGGAACCCCGAGCATGTCACTTGCCACCGTCGCCTTCCACATTTTGTGGATTGTCACTTGCCTGCCACCAGATGCAAATTGACACCTGCCACATGTTGCGGATTGTCACTTGCTACGTCAACTGCCACTAGATGTGGATTGCCACTTGCTACACCTTGTGGATTGTGACTTGCCACATCACCTGCCACTAGATGCAGATTGTCACTTGCCACGTCATATGCCACACATTGCGGATTGTCACTTGCCACGTCACCTGCCATTTGATGCGGATTGTCATTTGCCACGTCATATGCCACACATTGCGGATTGTCACTTGCCACGCCACCTGCCAGTAGATGCGGATTGTCACTTGCCACGTTATATGCCACACATTGCAGATTGTCACTTGCCATGTCATCTGCCACTAGATGTGGATTGTCACTTGCCACGTCATCTGCCACTAGATGCGGATTGTCACTTGCCACCAGATGTGGATTGTCTGCAGAGATGTGGGGGCGGTGAGAGATGATGTCATCTCTCTGCTTCCCTGCCCGTCGGCTCACTGATTGGCCAGCTGCCCCCACACACCTAGCCTGCTCAGTCTCACCCGCCCATCAACACACGGAGCCACCCGGCAGCCAATCTGCTCTCTCACCCACCTGCCTGCCTGCCCTCAAACGGAGCTGCCCGGCCCTCCCGTGGAGCCACCCACTCTCTTATTCGCCCACTCTCGGAACCGCCTGCGGAGCTCACCCGCCCAGCCTGCAACAGATTTCGCGGGGGTGGCAATTGCCCCGTTGCCCCCCTAGATCCGCCCCTGCTGCTGAGTAGGGATGAGCTTCGAGTTCAAGCCGAATGCATGTTCGACTCAAACATCGGCTGTTCGCCAGTTCGCCGAACAGCGAACAATTAGGGGTGTACCTAGGCAAATTGGAAAGCCGCGGAACACCCTTTAAAAGTCCATGGGAGAAATCAAACGTGCTAATTTTAAAGGCTTATATGCATGGTATTGTCATAAAAAGTTTTTGGGAACCTGGGTCCTGCCCCAGGGGACATGTATCAATGCAAAAAGATGTTTTAAAAATGGCCGTTTTTTCGGGAGCAGTGATTTATAAAATGCTTAAAGTGAAACAATAAAAGTGTAATATTCCTTTAAATTTCGTACCTGGGGGTGTCTATAGTATGCCTGTAAAGGGGCCCATGTTTCCCGTATTTAGAACAGTCTGACGGCAAAATGACATTTCAAAGGAAAAAAGTAATTTAAAACTACTTGCGGCTATTAAAGAATTGTCGGTCCAACAATACACGTAAAAGTTCATTAATAAAAACGGCATGGGATCTCCCCACAGGGAAACCCTGAACCAAAATATTTTTAAAAATCACTTGGGGTCCCCCTAAATTCCATACCAGGCCCTTCAGGTCTGGTATGGATATTAAGGGGAACCCTGCGCCAAAATTTTTAAAAAAATGGCGTGGGGTCCCCCCAAAAATCCATACCAGACCCTTATCCGAGCACGCAACCTGGCAGGTCGCAGGAAAAGAGGGGGGGACGAGAGAGTGCCCCCCCTGAACCGTACCAGGCCACATGCCCTAAACATTGGGAGGGTGCTTTGAGGTAGCCCCCCAAAGCACCTTGTCCCCATGTTTATGAGGACAAGGGCCTCATCCCCACATCCCTTGGCCGGTGGTTGTGGGGGTCTGCGGGCGGGGGGCTTATCGGAATCTGGAGGCCCCTGTTAAACAAGGGGACCCCCAGATCCCGCCCCCCCGTGTGAAATTGTAATGGGGTACAAAAGTACCCCTACCATTTCACAAAAAAGTGTAAAAAATGTTAAAAATGACAAGAGACAGTTTTTGACAATTCCTTTATTTAAACTCTTCTTCTTTTCATCTTCTTCGGGTCTTCTTCCTTCTTCCTTCCTTCTTCCTTCAGTTTCTTCCTCCATCTTCTTCTTCCTCTGGTTCTTCCTCTGATCCTCTGCTTCTTGCTCTGGTGTTCTCGTCCGGCATCTTCCTCCGCAGCGTCTTCTTCCCCGCTTCGTTCTTGGGCCGCGTCGCCTCCATGGGAGGCTCCCGCTGTGTGACGCTTCTCTTCTTCTGACACTTCTTATATAATGGAGGGTGGGGCCACCCGGTGACCCCGCCCCCCTCTGACGCACGGGGACTTGATGGGGACTTCCCTATGGCTTTCCCCGTGACGTCAGAGGGGACGGGGTCACCCGAACTTCATTTTGGACCATTTTTGTGCGATTTTGGTCATTTTGGACCATTTTCAAGATAAAAAGGGCCGGGGGTGCGAATTTGGTCATTTTGGACTGCTTTCGGGCTAAAAGTGCCGGGGGGTGCAATTTTGGTTATATTGGACCATTTTCAAGATAAAGGGGCCGGGGGGTGCAAATTTGGTCATTTTGGACCGCTTTTGGGCTACATGGGCCGGCGGTGCCATTTTTCTATTTTTGGACCATTTTTAAAATAAAAGGGCTGGGGTGCAATTTTGGTCATTTTGGACCACTTTCTGACTAAAAGGGCCGGGGGGTGCAATTTTGGTCATATTGGACCATTTTCAAGATAAAAGGGCCAGGGTGCAAATTTGGTCATTTTGGATCGCTTTCAGGATAAAAGGGCCAGGGTGTGATTTTGGTCATTTTGGACCATTTTTGAGATAAAAGGGTGTGGGTGCAATTTTGGTCATTTTGGACCGCTTTCAGGCTAAAAGGGCCGGGGTGCAATTTTTGTCATTTTGGATCATTTTTGAGATAAAAGGGCCGGGGGTGCGATTTTGGTAATTTTGGACCATTTTCAAGATAAAAAGGGCCGGGGGGAAATTTGGTTATTTTGGACCGCTTTCGGGGTAAAAGGGCCAGGGGTGCGATTTTGGTCATTTTGAACCGCTTTCAGGCTAAAAGGGCCAGGGGTGCGATTTTGGACCATTTTTTAGATAAAAGTACAGGGGTGCCATTTTGGTCATTTTGGACCGTTTTCCGCCCTTTTATATCAAAAATAGTCCAAAATGACCAAAATCACACCCCAGCCCTTTTAGGCTGAAAGCGGTCCAAAATGATCAAAATCGAACCCCGGCCCTTTTATCTCGAAAATGGTCCAAAATGACCAAAATCACACCCCCGGCCCTTTTAGCCGGAAAGTGGTCAAATATGACCAAAATCGCACCCCCGACCCTTTTATCTCGAAAATGGTCCAAAGTGACAAAAATCGCACCACCAGCCATTTTATCTCGAAAATGGTCCAAAATGACCAAAATCGCACCCCCGGCCCTTTTATCCTGAAAATGGTCTAAAATGACCAAAATCGCACCTACAACCCTTTTAGCCTGAAAGCGGTCCAAAATGACCAAAATCGCACCCCCGGCTCTTTTATTTCGAAAATGGTCCAAAATGACCAAAATCTCACCCCCAGCTTTTTTAGCCCGAAAATGGTCAAATATGACCAAAATCGCACCCCCGACCCTTTTATCTCGAAAATGGTCCAAAGTGACAAAAATCGCACCACCAGCCATTTTATCTCGAAAATGGTCCAAAATGACCAAAATCGCACCCCCGGCTCTTTTATCTCAAATGGTCCAAAATGACCAAAATTGCACCCCTGGCCTTTTTAGCCCGAAAGCGGTCAAATATGACCAAAATCGCACCCCCCGGCCCTTTTATCTCGAAAATGGTCCAAAATGACAAAAATCACACCACTAGCCATTTTATCTCAAAAATGGTCCAAAATGACCAAAATCGCACCCCCGGCCCTTTTATCCTGAAAATGGTCCAAAATGACCAAAATTGCACCTACGACCCTTTTAGCCTGAAAGCAGTCCAAAATGACCAAAATCGCACTCCCGGCTCTTTTATCTCGAAAATGGTCCAAAATGACCAAAATCGCACCCCCGGCTTTTTTAGCCCGAAAATGGTCCAAAATGACCAAAATCGCACCTCCGGCCCTTTTATCTCAAAAATGGTGCAAAATGACCAAAATCGCACCCCCAGCCCTTTTATCTTGAAAATGGTCCAAATTGACCAAAATTGCACCCCCCGGCCCATTTATCTTGAAAATGGTCCAAATTGACCAAAATTGCACCCCCGGCCCTTTTATCTTGAAAATGGTCCAAAATTACCAAAATCGCACCCCCCCGGCCCTTTTAGCCTGAAAGCGGTCCAAAATGACTAAAATCGCACCCCCGGCCCTCTTATCTTGAAAATGGTCCAAAATGACCAAAATCGCACCTCCGGCCCTTTTATCTCAAAAATGGTCCAAAATTACCAAAATTGCACCCCGGCCCTTTTATCTTGAAAATGGTCGGGGGCGTGTCCGGACGTTTAACAGGGAGGATGTATTGAAGCTGTACTCCGTCTTGGCAATTTGGATCCACAGCCATCCTTGCCTTTCTATACCCCATCGCAGCTCCTTTTCAACATCAGGAGCGACTGGACACCCTCAGCTGCAACCCCCGAAGAGTTTCTACTCATTTCGGCCACAACAAACTATATTGGGCCTAAGGTCAGCTTCGAGCCCTGGACGCTCGCCGCCATCTTGAGGCCTGCTCTGCACCCAGAGCACTCCGCTCCTCAGTGACTCAGATCGGAGGCTACGGGCGACCTCTGGTGTAGCTCCCTGACCGGAGATCCATCTGCTCCCGCAGAGACCCGCAACAACGGCAACTTACTCAAGGTTTCTCACCCTTTAATACCGGCCTACGGAGGCCTGATGCCATTTTGCGGCCTGTTGCTCCGGCCCTCTTTACCTGGTGAGTACCTGGCCATTTCCACTACACACCCCTCAGCCAGCTCCTCTCTTAGTGCGGGGACATCATTATATTACTGGGGTCCCGTGTTTGGGTCCATGCGAAGCTGCCTGGGGCCCGCACGGCACCGTTCTCATCCGACCGGTCCCTATTACTAGGAAAGTCTGCGGCTTTGGCCTACATCTGGAAGCCGGCGGCCATCTTGGTGCTCCTAGTACTCCATATCTCGATCTTACGCCGCCACACTCAATACACAGCTCCTGCTCATCTATCAAACTAATTCCCCCGATCTTTTTCTGCAGCTGATGAAGGGATCCTGATATATTTTTTTATTTTTTGCATCTTTTCCTCACGGGACTCTGTGCAAGTATTGACAGTATTTTTATATATGCAAGACACTGAACAGATGTAAGTAAGAGGTTTCCCATACAGCCATCGGCCCTATAGTTCCAGTTATGCCTACCAAATAAACTAAATCTCGCTCTGCCCCGGGTAAACGATCGAGCAAGAGGTCACTGTCTATTCCAGTCTCCTCGGGCTCCATACAGCAATATTTAGCCAACGTACGCAGCGACCAGGCCCGTACCTCGAGACCAAGTGCTTCTCCCTCCTTTTCAGGCCGCTTCGGTGAGGGAAAGCTCTCCAGCCTCCTCATACTGCTCGGATCTTATGGATGACCCTGGATCCCCTGCTGGTTCCGAAATCACTACGCTGATGAGTGGTCTCAAAAAAAACTTGCAGATATATTTCACAGCTTGAAAAAGTCCATTAAAAAAGAAATAACTGCAGTTAGATCTGATATGTCACACATTTTGGTCAGAGTGGAGGAAACGGAGCAACGGTAGGACACACGCTCTAGCCATTAAAGAGCTGCAGGACACTGTTACCAACTAGCATTTGCTCATTGGGCCTCTCTATATAAACTCGAAGACCTCGAGAACCGCAACCGCAGAAATAATATACGTGTCAGAGGCCTGCCTGAGGCAACTGGAGATGGAGATCTTGAACCATCAATACGAGGCATTTTCAATACCATCCTGGATAATCCTGTAACTGCACCACTCCGCTTTGACCGTGTGCACCGCGCTCTTAGACCCCGTACTGCTAATGCTGACCAGCCCAGGGACGTCATTTGTCGCTTGCACTACTTTGAGGATAAAAAAGCCATCATGATGAAGATGCGGGGCCTGCCTAACATAGACTTTGACGGGGCAGTCATCACCATATTTCCAGATCTTTCCAAGGATACTCTTGACCGCCGTAGAGCCTTAGAGCCGCTCCTGGATCATCTGCATTCTGATGGAATCACATACAGATGGGGCTTCCCGGCCTGCCTGATTGCCACAAAAAATGGACGCTCTCATACATTAAGGTTTCCGGAGGAACTTTCAACCTTCCTGCAGGAACTTAAACTTCCGTCTTTGGAGCTTCCAGGCTGGCAGGATCCAATTCCCAAGTTTTCGAACCCAGTGGATCCACTCTGGAGAAAAAATCCTTCAAAGAAAAGTCGTACCTCTCTTCCAGGCTCTGCACAAAAGGATGGTTGAATTGGGCATTTTTTCATCTAACTCCACTGTACCAATGTAGATATTCAATCTCCTACAGTTTATTTTCATCAAGTCAGGTTTCGGCCACAGTTTTTTGCACTTTTGCCTGGTTATAATTGGCCGAAGCCGACCTGAGATTGAACAGACCACTGTTCTCTTTTTTGTTTTGTTTTTCTGTTTCTGTACCAGTTTGGTTTAAATATATGCTACTTGGTAGGAACCATATTCTTTAGGATGACTTTGTTTCTGCATATATGACCCTCTTATTTAACTGGAACTAATTATCCATTTATAGTTATAAGTTATTTGTTTTTCACAGGCCGTGTGCTTTCGAGGCATGCTTCTCCCCCTGTCCCTCCCCCACAGCGTAATCCTGTCCCCCTTTCCTTCTGGGGTTAGCAAGTGCGAGCATCCCTTGAATTGTTTTATTTAATCCCTGCTCAGGGATTCGGATGGCTGCTCGCTCTCTCTCTCCCCAATGGGACCACTGCAGATTTCTGCATGTTTTTCACATGTTTCCCACAAGTTTTTCAACTCATGTATATGATTTGTTTATATGCTCATTCTCTTCTTCTTTCCTTTTTTCCTCTCCACTCAATCCTCCTCCCCCCCCCCCTGTTGGCATGCATGGCAGTGTAAGCTAAAGGATTCCACTTTGATATAACAATGGCTACATTAAAGATTACATCATACAATGTTAGGGGTCTTAATGTCGCCGCTAAGAGGCACCAAACACTTTGTGAACTAAAACAGGCTGCATGCTCAATTGCCTTTCTTCAAGAAATGCATTTAACCCACACAACTCCTGTTAAACTGACCTCACCACACTTCCCGCAATGGTACTACAGCCTCTCTGACACCAACAAAGCTAAGGGAGTGGCTATTGGGTTTAGCAGAAGTGTATCCTTTCGTTTATCTGATATGTTAGCTGACGATCACGGTTGCTTTTTTTTTTCTCAGGGGCTTTATAGGTAATACTCAATGTACCCTTGCAAATGTTTACTGTCCAAACCAAAATCAACCTACTTTTCTCTCACAAGTCCTGACTAAACTATCACACTTCACCAAGGGTATTACTATTTTAGCGGGAGACATTAACATGTCTCTGGACCCAACAGTAGACACGTCACACGGTCGCTCTAATATTTCCTTTAAACGCCTGAAATTTGTCAAAAAGAGGCTCCTGGACCTTCAATTAATGGATGTGTGGTGCCTCCTCCATCCTAAGGAGAAGGACTTCTCACATTACTCTACAACACACCAATCATATTCTAGAATAGACAATATATTCCTAGATCATTTTCATCTCCCTCTCTTACAGTCTGCTCACATAGGCACCGCATCTATCTCGGACCAGGCACCTGTATCGATGAGGTTGACCATGTCTTCCTTGACGCGTCACGTCACTAACTGGAAACGTAATGATTCTCTTCTTACTAATGAAGCCGAGGTTTCCATGTTGGCCTCTTATTTATCGCAGTATTTTAAAGAAAATAAACCCTCTGACACCTCTCCTTCCATTGTTTGGGAAGCTCATAAGGCTACTATTAAAGGCCGCCTCATTGAGCTTGGTGTCAGGAAAAAAAGGGAACATGGTCAGCAAATTGAACAGGTCCTACAACAAATAGCTGATCTTGACAAGCAACACAAACTCTCTCTTCATATTGGGCATCTCCAATCCCTCACACTTAAACGAGAGGAATTAAAGTCCCTTCTCAACTTAGACACGAGAAAGAGAAAGTTCCAACACATATCACAGAAATTTTATGAGTGGGGGAACAAACCAAGTAGGCTACTGGCTAGATCATTAAAAGCTAAACAAACGCAGTCATTTATTCCAAAAATCAAACTTTCATCAGGAGAGCTTGCTCACGCACCTCCAGACATTGCCAAGGCCTTCAGAGAGTTCTATGCGGACCTCTACAGTGTTAAAAATGATTTAGCCTCTCTATCTCAGAAAGAGAGATGCAGTCGCATGCTCTCCTATCTGAAAGAAGCCAACTTGCCTGAATTGCCCGTGTCTGTCCTTAAAGAAATGGAAGCAGATTTCTCGGTTGAGGAATTCCAGGCCGCTCTGAAGTCCTCCCCATCCGGTAAAGCACCTGGACCTGATGGGTTTACCATTTTATACTATAAAACATTCAGCGACATTTTGCTCCCCCGCCTCACAGCCTATGCAAACTCAATCTCTCACTCCTCAGGCTTACGTCCAGAATCCCTCTCAACTCACATCACTGTCATTCCTAAACCAGATAAGGACCCTACTCTCTGTACCAGTTTTAGGCCAATATCACTAATAAACACTGATATTAAATTATTTGCCAAAGTAATGGCAAATCGTCTGCTCCCCTTAATACCCAGTTGGATCTCCGCAGATCAATCAGGTTTCATACCCAACAGAGAAGCAAAAGATAACTCCCTTCGAGCGATTTTCCTTATCCAATATGTTCAGAGGTGTGCCCAGCCCACCCTACTTCTTTCCACTGATGCTGAAAAAGCTTTTGATAGGGTGGACTGGGACTATCTTAAGATGACCTTGCGACACTTTGGATTGGGACCTAGGATGTACCATCGTATTTCTTCCCTTTATTCTAACCCTACAGCACAAATATGAATTAATGGGACGCTGAATGACCCTTTTGTCCTACATAACGGTACCAGAGAGGGTTGTCCCCTGTCCCACCTCCTCTTTGCCATCATCTTAGAACCCTTTCTAGCTACAATCAGAAATAATGTTAATATTCAAGGCATACAAGTAGGCAACAGTTCCCACAAGTACGCAGCTTATGCTGATGACATACTATTTTTAATTCAACAGCCACGCATCTCAATACCTAACTTAATGTCAGCATTTTCCACCTTTCAATCAATCTCCAACTTCAAAATAAACGTATCTAAATCCGAAATTTTAAACATTAATTTTTCCCAGTCTGAGATGATCTCCTTGAAGCCTCTTTTTCCCTTCAAATGGGTTCCAAAATGCATGAAATACCTTGGTATTTATCTCACTTCTAATCCCCACTCTCTTTTTCGGCATAATTACATTCCTTTGTTAAATAGGATTAAGGATGACTTACGAAAATGATCTAGCCTATCACACACCTGGTTAGGGAAAATAAATATCATTAAAATGAATATTCTACCTCGCATCCTATTTATCTTTCAAATGCTCCCACTGAGTGTACCTGTGGCGTTCTTTACTATTTTGCAAACCATGATTTCCCACTTCATTTGGAGGAACAGTCATCCCAGGATATCTAGAGAGCTACTGTTTTGCTCCAAATGCTCTGGGGGACTGGCACTTCCTAATTTTAAGGCATATTATCAAGCGGTGGTTTTGTCCAGACTAGCTGACTGGAAATATGCTTTTACTTCAAAATTGTGGGTTCAACTTGAATATTTTTTGAGTGGCGTAGATCTCTCGATAGTCCCCTGGATACCCCGTTCTTGCAGGAATCTTGCTCGAACTACCTCAGCACTCACCAGATCCTCATTGGATATTTGGGATGCACTACATAAAAAATGTTCATGGATGTATGACTCTCCTTTAATGCCTCTCCTCAATCATAAATATTTTTTACCAGGATTATTAGACCCCGAATTTAAATCATGGGGAACAGAAGAGCCCCTCCTATTACATCACGTTCTTCGTGGTAACATGCTTAAACCATTGCCTGTGATCCTTGATCCCAAACCCATCACGTTTCTTGATAAATGGAGATACCACCAACTACAACGCTTCCTAAGTCTACTCCCTCACCCGCTCAGAGGTATACAAGATTTAAATAGCATAGAAGAAATATTCCATCCAAAGGATCCCCCTTTACATGGTATTTCCCTATTCTATAAAGCTTTAATTGCTCTCCAAAGTTCAGCCTCTCCACCTTTCCTGGCTAAATGGGAAATAGATTTGGGTTCCCCCCTCACAGACAACCGTAAGGATAAGGTCCTACAATTAGCTCACACTTCTTCTATTGCTTCAAAAATGGCAGAGGTCAATTATAAATTACTCACTAGGTGGCACTACACCCCAGCTAGACTACACCAAATGTTCCCCACCAGTTACCCATTATGCTGGAGGAACTGTGGGAACAAAGCCACTCATGCACATGTCTGGTGGTCTTGCCCACTCATTCGTCCCTATTTGGCTGCCATTTACAATCTGATCCTTCAAATTTTGGATGTCGATCTACCCATTGATTCATGCAACTAAAGCCCCCATAGGTTCATATAAACGTTCACTCATCCCTCATTTACTGAACACCGCCAAAGCTTTAATTCCTACCTTCTGGGGTCAACCTACAATTCCGACTATGAAAGCCTGGCTACAAAGGGTAGATGAAGTTCATCTCATGGAAAATATTACCCACAATATCAAAGGCACTTCCATGAAACATTCGTTAACTTGAGCTCCCTGGATTAAATTTCAGTCCACCCCCTCTTATAAGGACATTATAATGCAAACCCCATAAGTCTATCAACTACGAATTGCCATCTAAAATTCCAATAACTCGTTAACCTTCAACATTTTGACATGCATGCCAACAACCCCCCATTCCCCTCCCCATCTTATTCTATTCCAACTCCACTATCCTTCTTCCTTCATCTATTTTCTTTTCTATCATCTATTTTTACTAAATGTATCCCATTTCTGTTCTCTCTATTTCACCCCTCTCTTCAAATTAAAGCAATGTTTTCTCCTTCTTGTATTTTGATTCAAATACTTGCATGGCAAGAAGCCTTCGTTTATTTAGTCATTACATTCGCTTACGCTTCTCCTTTTGTATCTCCAGAGATTATTATTGGATTATTGGTTTTCTGACATTCATTGTAAATTTGTGAGCATTGAAACTTTTGCTGTTTTCTTAATAAGAATGCATTTTGTTTGTGATATAAGTATACATTTTCTCTATTTTTCTTTAATAAAAATTTATTATAAAAAAAAAGAAAATGGTCCAAATTGACCAAAATCGCACCCCAGGCCCATTTATTTGAAAATGGTCCAAATTGACCAAAATCGCACCCCCCGCCCCTTTTATCTCGAAAATGGTCCAAAATGACCAAAATCACACCCCAGGCCCTTTTAGTTGGAAAGTGGTCGAATATGACCAAAATCGCACCCCGTCCCTTTTATATTGAAAATGGTACAAAATGACAAAAATTGCACCCCTGGCCCTTTTATCTTGAAAATGGTCCAAAATGACCAAAATTGCACTCCTGGCTTTTTTAGCCTGAAAATGGTCCAAAATGTCCAAAATCGCACCACCAGCCATTTTATCTCGAAAATGGTCCAAAATGACAAAAATTGCACCCCCCCTGGCCCTTTTAGCCTGAAAGTGGTCCAAAATGACCAAAATCGCACCCCCGGCTTTTTTATCTCGAAAATGGTTCAAAATAACCAAAGTCGCACCCCCGGGTTTTTTAGCCCAAAAATGGTCCAAAATGACCGAAATCGCACCCTGGCCTTTTTATCTTGAAAATGTTCCAAAATTACCAAGATCGCACCCCGACCCATTTATGTGGAAAATGGTCCAAACTGACCAAAATTGCACCCCTGGCCCTTTTATCTCGAAAATGGTCCAAAATGACCAAAATTACACCCCCAGCCCTTTTATCCTGAAAGTGGTCCAAAATGACCAAAATCGCACCCCCGGCCCTTTTATCTTGAAAATAGTCCAAAATGACCAAAATCGCACCTCCGGCCCTTTTATCTCATCTTTTATCTTTATTTTTTATCTTTTGGGCCGGGGGTGCGATTTTGGTCATTTTGGACCCAATTTATTCTAAAAGGATCGGGGGTGCGATTTTGGTCATTTTGGACCCATTTTGGGCTAAAAGGGGCAGGGGGTGCGATTTTGGTCATTTTGGACCCATTTTAGGCTAAAAGGGCCGGGGTGCGATTTTGGTAATTTTGGACTCATTTTGGGCTAAAAGGGTCGGGGGTGCGATTTTGGTCATTTTGGACCCATTTTCGGCTAAAAAGGGCGGGGGGTGCGATTTTGGTCATTTTTGACCCTTTTTGGGCTAAAGCACTGGGGGTGCGTTTTTGGTCATTTGTTACCCATTTTGGGCTAAAGGGGCCGGGGGTGTGATTTTAGTAATTTTTGACCCATTTTGGGCTAAAAGGGCCGAGGGTGAGATTTTGGTAATTTTGGACCCATTTTGGGCTAAAAGCTCCGGGGGTGCGATTTTGGTAATTTTTAACCCATTTTGGGCTAAAAGGGCTGGGGTTGCGATTTTGGTCATTTTGGACCTATTTTGGGCTAAAAGGGTCGGGGGTGCGATTTTCGTCATTTTGGACCCATTTTGGGCTAAAAGAGCCGGTGGTGCGATTTTGGTCATTCTTGACTCATTTTGGGCTAAAAGGTCCGGGGGTGCGATTTTTGTCATTTTGGACCCATTTTGGGTTAAATGGGCTGGGGGTGCGATTTTGGTCATTTTGGACCCATTTTGGGCTAAAAGGTCTGGGGGTGCGATTTTGGTCATTTTTGAACCATTTTGGGCTAAAAGGGTGGGGGGGTGATTTTGATAATTTTTTTAACCTTTCGGGTTAAAAGGGCCGGGGGTGCGATTTTGGTCATTGTGGACCCATTTCGGGCTAAAAGGGCGGGGGGTGCGATTTTTGTCATTTTGGACCCATTTCGGGTTAAATGGGCTGGGGGTGCGATTTTGGTCATTTTGGACCCATTTTGGGCTAAAAGGTCTGGGGGTGCGATTTTGGTCATTTTTGAACCATTTTGGGCTAAAAGGGTGGGGGGGTGATTTTGGTAATTTTTTAACCTTTCGGGTTAAAAGGGCCGGGGGTGCGATTTTGGTCATTGTGGACCCATTTCGGGCTAAAAGGGCCGGGGGTGCGATTTTGGTCATTTTGGACCCATTTTGGGCTAAAAGAGCCGGGGGTGCGATTTTGGTCATTTTGGACCCATTTCAGGATAAAAGGGACGGGGTGCGATTTTGGTCATTTTGGACCCATTTTGGGCCAAAAGGGCCGGAGGTGCGATTTTGATCATTTTTGACTGATTTCAAGCTAAAAGGGGCAGGGGTGCGATTTTGGTCATTTTTGACTCTTTTTGGACTCATTTTGGGCTAAACGGTCTGGGGGTGCGATTTTGGTCATTTTTGACCCATTTTGGGCTAAAAGGTCCGGGGGTGCGATTTTGGTAATTTTTGGACCATTTTGGGCTAAAAGGGTCGGGGGTGCGATTTTGGTAATTTTTGGACCATTTTGGGCTAAAAGGGTCGGGGGTGCGATTTTGGTCATTTTTGACCCATTTTAGGCTAAAAGGGCCGTGGGTGCGATTTTGGTCATTTTGGACCCATTTTGGGCTAAAAGCTCCGGGGGTGTGATTTTGGTCATTTTTGACCCATTTTGGGCTAAAAGGGCCAGGGGTGCGATTTTGGTCATTTTTGACCCATTTTGGGCTAAAAGGGGCGGGTGTGCGATTTTGGTCATTTTTGACCCATTTTGGGCTAAAAGGTCCGGGGGTGTGATTTTGGGCATTTTGGCCCCATTTCGGGTTAAAAGGGCCGGGGGTGCGATTTTGGTCATTTTGGACCCATTTTGAGCTAAAAGGGCCGGGGGTGCGATTTTGGTCATTCTTGATTAATTTCCAGCTAAAAGGGCTGGGGGTGCAATTTTGGTAATTTTGGACCCATTTTGGGCTAAATGGTTCGGGGTGCGATTTTGGTCATTTTGGACTCATTTTGGGCTAAAAGGTACTGGGGTGCGATTTTGGCCATTTTTTACCCATTTTGGGCTAAAAGGTCCAAGGGTGCGATTTTGGTAATTTTTTACCCATTTTGGGCTAAAAAGTCCGGGGGTGCGATTTTTTTCACTTTTGACCCATTTTGGGCTAAAAGGTCAGGGGTTGCGATTTTGGTCATTTTGAACCCATTTTGGGCTAAAAGGGCGCGATTTTTGTCATTTTTGATCCATTTTGGGCTAAAAGGGGAGGGGGTGCGATTTTGGTCATTTTTGACCCATTTTGGGCAAAGAGGTCCAGGGGTGCCATTTTTTGTCATTTTTGAAACATTTTGGGCTAAAAGGGCCGGGGGTGCGATTTTGGTCATTTTGGACCCATTTTGGGCTAAAAGGTCTGAGGGTGCGATTTTGGTCATTTTTGAACCATTTTGGGCTAAAAGGGTCGGGGGTGCGATTTTGGTCATTTTGGACCCATTTTGGCTTAAAATGGGCCAGGGGGTGCGATTTTGGTCATTCTTGACTCATTTTGGGCTAAAAGATCCGGGGGTGCAATTTTCATCATTTTTGACCCATTTCGGGCTACATGGGCCAGGGGTGCGATTTTGGTCATTTTTTACCCATTTTGGGCTAAAAGGGCCGAGGGTGCAATTTTGGTAATTTTTGACTGATTTCCAGCTAAAAGGGCAGGGGTGCGATTTTGGTCATTTTGTACCCATTTTGGGCTAAAAGGGTCGGGGGTGCGATTTTGGTCATTTTGGACCCATTTTGGCCTAAAATGGGCCAGGGGTGCGATTTTGGTCATTTTGGACCCATTTTGGGCTAAAAGTTCCGGGGGTGCAATTTTGGTCATTTTTGAGTGATTTCCAGCTAAAAGGGCAGGTGTGCGATTTTGGTCATTTTGGACCCATTTCGAGCTAAAAGGTCTGAGGGTGCGATTTTGGTCATTTTTGAACCATTTTGGGCTAAAAGGGTCGGGGGTGCGATTTTGGTCATTTTGGACCCATTTTGGTCTAAAATGGGCCGGGGGTGCGACTTTGGTCATTCTTGACTCATTTTGGGATGAAAGGTCCGGGGGAGCAATTTTCATCATTTTTGACCCATTTCGGGCTAAATGGGTTGGGGGTGCAATTTTTGTCATTTTGGACCCATTTTGGGCTAAAAGGGCCAGGGGTGCGATTTTGGTCACTTTTGACTGATTTCCAGCTAAAAGGGCGCGGGTGCGATTTTGGTAATTTTGGACCCATTTTGGGCTAAAAGGGCCGGGGGAAGATTTTGGTCATTTTTGAACCATTTTGGGCTAAAAGGGCTGGGTGTGCGATTTTGGTAATTTTTGAACCATTTTGGGCAAAAAGGGCGGGGGGTGTGATTTTGGTGATTTTTTAACATTTTTGGATTAAAAGGGCCGGGGGTGCGATTTTGGTCATTTTGGACCCATTTCGGGCTAAAAGGTCCAAGGGTGCGATTTTGGTAATTTTTGACCCATTTTGGGCTAAAAGGTCCGGGGGTGCGATTTTTTTCATTTTTGACCCATTTTGGGATAAAAGGTCCGGAGCTGCGATTTTGGTCATTTTGGACCCATTTTGGGCTAAAAGGGGTGGGGGGTGCGATTTTGGTCATTTTGGACCCATTTTCGGCTAAAAAGGGCAGGGGGTGCGATTTTGGTCATTTTTGACCCATTTTGGGCTAAAGCATCGGGGGTGTGATTTTGGTAATTTGTTTCCCATTTTGTGTTAAAAAGGCCGGGGGTGTGATTTTAGTCATTTTTGACCCATTTTGGGCTAAAAGGGCCGGGGGTGTGATTTTGGTAATTTTTGACCCATTTTAGGCTTAAAGGGCCGGGGGTGCGATTTTGGTCATTTTGGACCTATTTTGGGCTAAAAGGGCCGGGGGTGCGATTTTGGTCATTTTGGACCCACTTTGGGCTAAAAGGTCCGGGGGTGCGATTTTTGTAATTTTGGACCCATTTTGGGCTAAACGCTTCGGGGGTGTGATTTTGGTAATTTTTGACCCATTTTGGGCTAAAAGGGCTGGGGGTGAGATTTTGGCCATTTTGGACCCATTTTGGGCTAAAAGGTCAGAGGGTGCGATTTTGGTCGTTTTTTAACCATTTTGGGCTAAAAGGGTCGGGGTTCGATTTTGGTCATTTCGGACCCATTTTGGGCTAAAAGGTCTGAGGGTGCGATTTTGGTCATTTTTGAACCATTTTGGGCTAAAAGGGTCGGGGGTGCGATTTTGGTCATTTTGGAACAATTTTTGGCTAAAAGGGCCGGGGGTGCGATTTTGGTCATTTTGGACCCATTTTGGCCTAAAATGGGCTGGGGGTGCGATTTTGGTCATTCTTGACTCATTTTGGTCTAAAAGGTCCTGGGGTGCAATTTTCATCATTTTTGACCCATTTCATGTTACATGGGTTGGGGATGCGATTTTGGTAATTTTGGACCCATTTTGGGCTAAAAGGGCCGGGGGTGCGATTTTGGTCATTTTTGACTGATTTCCAGCTAAAAGGGCGGGGGTGCGATTTTGGTCATTTAGGACCCATTTTGGGTTTAAAGGGCGGGGGTGCGATTTTGGTCATTTTTGAACCATTTTGGGCTAAAAGGGCTGGGGGTGCGAATTTGGTCATTCTTGATTGATTTTCAGCGAAAAGGGCGGGGGTGCGATTTTGGTAATTTTGGACCCATTTTGGGCTAAATTGTTCGGGGGTGTGATTTTGGTCATTTTTTACCCATTTTGGGCTAAAAGGTCAAAGGGTGCGATTTTGGTAATTTTTGACCCATTTTGAGCTAAAAGGTCCGGAATTGCAATTTTGGTCATTTTTGACCCATTTTGGGCTAAAAGGGCAGGGGGTGCGATTTTGGTCATTTTGGACCCATTTTGGGCTAAAAGGACCGGGGTGCGATTTTGGTAATTTTGGACCCATTTGGGGCTAAAAGGGTGGGGGGGTGCGATTTTGGTTGTTTTTGACCCATTTTGGGCAAAAAGGTCCTGGGGTGCGATTTTGGTCATTTTTGAACCATTTTGGGCTAAAAAGGCCGGGGGTGCGATTTTGGTCATTTTTTACCCATTCTGGGCTAAAAGGGCCGGGGGTGCGATTTTGGTCATTTTTGAACCATTTTGGGCTAAAAAGGCCGGGGGTGCGATTTTGGTCATTTTTTACCCATTCTGGGCTAAATTGTTCGGGGGTGTGATTTTGGTCATTTTTTACCCATTTTGGGCTAAAAGGTCAAAGGGTGCGATTTTGGTAATTTTTGACCCATTTTGAGCTAAAAGGTCCGGAGTTGCAATTTTGGTCATTTTGGACCCATTTTGGGCTAAAAGGACCGGGGTGCGATTTTGGTAATTTTGGACCCATTTGGGGCTAAAAGGGTGGGGGGGTGCGATTTTGGTCATTTTTGACCCATTTTGGGCAAAAAGGTCCTGGGGAGCGATTTTGGTCATTTTTGAACCATTTTGGGCTAAAAAGGCCGGGAGTGCGATTTTGGTCATTTTTTACCCATTCTGGGCTAAAAGGGCCGGGGGTGCGATTTTTGTCATTTTGGACCCATTTTGGGCTAAAAGGTCCGAGGGTGTGATTTTCGTCGTTTTTGACCCATTTTAGGCAAAAAGGTCCAGGGGTGCGCTTTTTGTCATTTTTGAACCATTTTGGGCTAAAGAGGTTGGGGGTGCGATTTTGGTCATTTTGTACCCATTTTGGGCTAAAAGGGCCGGGGGTGCGATTTTGGTCATTTTAGAACCATTTTGGGCTAAAAGGTCTGAGGGTGCGATTTTGGCCATTTTTGAACTATTTTGGGCTAAAAGGGTCGGGGGTGCGATTTTGGTCATTTTGTACCCATTTTGGGCTAAAAGGGCCGGGGGTGCGATTTTGGTCATTTTGGACCCATTTTGGGCTAAAAGGGCCGGGGATGCGATTTTGGTCATTTTTGAACCATTTTGGGCTAAATGGGCCGGGGGTGCGATTTTGGTCATTTTGTACCCATTTTGTGCTAAAAGGGCCGGGGGTGCGATTTTGGTCATTTAGGACCCATTTTGGGCTAAAAGGGCCGGGGGTGCGATTTTGGTCATTTTGGACCCATTTTGGGCTAAAAGGGCCAGGGGTGCGAATTTGGTCATTTTTGACTGATTTCCAGCTAAAAGGCCGGGGGTGCGATTTTGGTCATTTTGTACCCATTCTGGGCTAAAAGGGCCAGGGGTGCGATTTTGGTCATTTTGGACCCATTTTGGGCTAAAAGGTCCGAGGGTGCGATTTTGGTCATTTTTGACCCATTTTGGGCTAAAAGGTCTGAGGGTGCGATTTTGGCCATTTTTGAACTATTTTGGGCTAAAAGGGTCGGGGGTCCAATTTTGGTCATTTTGTACCCATTTTGGGCTAAAAGGGCTGGGGGTGCGATTTTAGTCATTTTTGACTGATTTCCAGCTAAAAGGGCGGGGGTGCGATTTTGGTCATTTTGTACCCATTTTGGGCTAAAAGGGCCGGGGGTGCGATTTTGGTCATTTAGGACCCATTTTGGGCTAAAAGGGCCAGGGGTGCGATTTTGGTCATTTTGGACCCATTTTGGGCTAAAAGGGCCAGGGGTGCAATTTTGGTCATTTTTGACTGATTTCCAGCTAAAAGGGCGAGGGTGCGATTTTGGTCATTTTGGACCCATTTTTGGCTAAAAGCTCAGAGGGTGCGATTTTGGTCATTCTTGACTCATTTTGTGCTAAAAGGTCCGGGGGTGCAATTTTTATCATTTTTGACCCATTTCGGGCTACATGGGCCGGGGGTGCGATTTTGGTCATTTTGGACCCATTTTGGGCTAAAAGGGCCGGGGGTGCGATTTTGATCATTTTTGACTGATTTCCAACTAAAAGGGCGGGGGTGCGATTTTGGTCATTTTGGACCCATTTTGGGCTTAAAGGGCCGGGGGTGCGATTTTGGTCATTTTTGAACCATTTTGGGCTAAAAGGGCTGGGTGTGCGATTTTGGTAATTCTTGACTGATTTTCAGCTATAAGGGCCGGGGGTGCGATTTCGGTCATTATTGACCCATTTTGGGCTAAAAGGGCTGGCGGTGCGATTTTTGTCATTTTTGACCCGTTTTGTGCTAAAAGGGCCGGGGTGCGATTTTGGTCATTTTTGGCCCGTTTTCGGCTAAAAGGGCTGGGGTTGCGATTTTGGTCATTTTTTACACGTTTTGTGCTAAAAGGGCCGGGGGTGCGATTTTGGTCATTTTTGACCCGTTTTTGGCAAAAAGTGCCGGGGGTGCGAGTTTTGTCATTTTTGACCCGTTTTTGGCTAAAGGGGCCGGGGGTGCGATTTTGGTCATTTTTGACCCGTTTTTGACTAAAAGGGCCGGGGGTGCGATTTTTGTCATTTTTAACCCGATTTGGGCTAAAAGGGCCGAGGGTGCGATTTTGGTCATTTTTGACCCGTTTTTGGCTAAAAGGGCCGGGGGTGCGATTTTGGTCATTTTTGACCCGTTTTGGGCTAAAAGAGCCAGGGGTGCGATTTTGGTAATTTATGACCCATTTTGGGCTAAAAGGGCCGGGGTGCGATTTTGGTCATTTTTGACCTATTTTTGGCTAAAAGGGCCGGGGGTGCGATTTTGGTCATTTTTGACCCGTTTTGTGCTAAAAGGGCTGGGGGTGCGATTTTGGTCATTTTTGACCCGTTTTGGGCTAAAAGGGCCGGGGGTTCGATTTTGGTCATTTTTGACCTGTTTTCGGCTAAAAGGGCCGGGGGTGCGATTTTGGTCATTTTTGACCTATTTTTGGCTAAAAGGGTCGGGGGTGCGATTTTGGTAATTTTTGACCAATTTTCGGCTAAAAGGGCCGGGGGTGCGATTTTGGTCATTTTTGACCCGTTTTCAGCTAAAAGGGCTGGGGTTGCGATTTTGGTCATTTTTTACACGTTTTGTGCTAAAAGGGCCGGGGGTGCGATTTTGGTCATTTTTGACCCGTTTTTGGCTAAAAGGGCCGGGGGTGCGAGTTTTGTCATTTTTGACCCGTTTTTGGCTAAAGGGGCCGGGGGTGCGATTTTGGTCATTTTTGACCCGTTTTTGACTAAAAGGGCCGGGGGTGCGATTTGGGTCATTTTTGACCCGTTTTTGGCTAAAAGGGCCGGGGGTGCGATTTTTGTCATTTTTAACCCGATTTGGGCTAAAAGGGCCGAGGGTGCGATTTTGGTCATTTTTGACCCGTTTTTGGCTAAAAGGGCCGGGGGTGCGATTTTGGTCATTTTTGACCCGTTTTGGGCTAAAAGAGCCAGGGGTGCGATTTTGGTAATTTATGACCCATTTTGGGCTAAAAGGGCCGGGGTGCGATTTTGGTCATTTTTGACCTATTTTTGGCTGAAAGGGCCGGGGGTGCGATTTTGGTCATTTTTGACCCGTTTTGTGCTAAAAGGGCTGGGGGTGCGATTTTGGTCATTTTTTACCCGTTTTTGGCTAAAAGGGCCGGGGGTGCGATTTTGGTCATTTTTGACCCGTTTTGGGCTAAAAGGGCCAGGGGTGCGATTTTGGTCATTTTTGACCTGTTTTCGGCTAAAAGGGCCGGGGGTGCGATTTTGGTCATTTTTGACCTATTTTTGGCTAAAAGGGTCGGGGGTGCGATTTTGGTCATTTTTGACCAATTTTCGGCTAAAAGGGCCGGGGGTGCGATTTTGGTCATTTTTGACCCGTTTTGTGCTAAAAGGGCTGGGGGTGCGTTTTTTCTTCATTTTTGACCCGTTTTGGGCTAAAAGGGCCGGGGGTTCGATTTTGGTCATTTTTTACCTGTTTTCGGCTAAAAGGGCCGGGGGTGCGATTTTGGTCATTTTTGACCTGTTTTTAGCTAAAAAGGCCGGGGGTGCGATTTTTGTCATTTTTGACCCGTTTTGTGCTAAAAGGGCCGGGACTGCAATTTTGGTCATTTTTGACCGATTTTCGGCTAAAAGGGCCGGGGGTGCGATTTTGGTCATTTTTGACCCGTTTTCGGCTAAAAGGCCCGGGGGTGCGATTTTTGTCATTTTTGACACGTTTTCGGCTAAAAGGGCTGGGGGTGCAATTTTGGTAATTTTTAACCGATTTTCGGCTAAAAGGTCCGGAGGTGCGATTTTGGTAATTTTTGACCCGTTTTGTGCTAAAAGGGCCGGGGGTGCGATTTTGGTTATTTTTGACCCGTTTTCGGCTAAAAGGGCTGGGGGTGCGAGTTTCGTCATTTTTGACCCATTTTTGGTTAAAGGGGCCGGGGGTGCGATTTTGGTCATTTTTGACCCGTTTTTGGCTAAAAGGGCCGGGGGTGGGATTTGGGTCATTTTTGACCCGTTTTCGGCTAAAAGGGCCGGGGGTGCGATTTTGGTCATTTTTGACCCGATTTGGGCTAAATGTGCCGAGGGTGCGATTTTGGTCATTTTTTACCCGTTTTTGGATAAAAGGGCCGGGGGTGCGATTTTGGTCATTTTTGACCCGTTTTGGGCTAAAAGGGCCAGGGGTGCGATTTTGGTCATTTATGACCCATTTTGGGCTAAAGGGGCCGGGGGTGCGATTTTGGTCATTTTTGACCTATTTTTGGCTAAAAGGGCCGGGGGTGCGATTTTGGTCATTTTTGACCAATTTTCGGCTAAAAGGGCCGGGGGTGCGATTTTGGTCATTTTTCACCCGTTTTGTGCTAAAAGGGCTGGGGGTGCGTTTTTTCTTCATTTTTGACCCGTTTTGGGCTAAAAGGGCCGGGGGTTCGATTTTGGTCATTTTTTACCTGTTTTCGGCTAAAAGGGCCAGGGGTGCGATTTTGGTCATTTTTGACCTGTTTTTGGCTAAAAAGGCCGGGGGTGCGATTTTTGTCATTTTTGACCCGTTTTGTGCTAAAAGGGCCGGGACTGCAATTTTGGTCATTTTTGACCGATTTTCGGCTAAAAGGGCCGGGGGTGCGATTTTGGTAATTTTTGACCCGTTTTCGGCTAAAAGGCCCGGGGGTGCGATTTTTGTCATTTTTGACACGTTTTCGGCTAAAAGGGCTGGGGGTGCAATTTTGGTAATTTTTAACCGATTTTCGGCTAAAAGGTCCGGAGGTGCGATTTTGGTCATTTTTGACCCGTTTTGTGCTAAAAGGGCCGGGGGTGCGATTTTGGTTATTTTTGACCCGTTTTCGGCTAAAAGGGCCGGGGGTGCGAGTTTCGTCATTTTTGACCCGTTTTTGGCTAAAGGGGCCGGGGGTGCGATTTTGGTCATTTTTGACCCGTTTTTGGCTAAAAGGGCCGGGGGTGGGATTTGGGTCATTTTTGACCCGTTTTCGGCTAAAAGGGCCGGGGGTGCGATTTTGGTCATTTTTGACTGATTTTCGGCTAAAAGGGCCTGGGGTGCGATTTTGGCCATTTTTGACCCGTTTTCGGCTAAAAGGGCCGAGGGTGCGATTTTGGTCATTTTTGACCCGTTTTGTGCTAAAAGGGCTGGGGGTGCGATTTTTGTCATTTTTGACCCGTTTTGGGCTAAAAGGGCCGGGGGTGCGATTTTGGTCATTTTTGACCTGTTTTTAGCTAAAAAGGCCGTGGGTATGATTTTTGTCATTTTTCACCCGTTTTGTGCTAAAAGGGCCGGGTCTGTAATTTTGGTCATTTTTGACCGATTTTCGGCTAAAAGGGTCGGGGGTGCGATTTTTGTCATTTTTGACACGTTTTCGGCTAAAAGGGCTGGGGGTGCGATTTTGGTCATTTTGTACCCATTTTGGGCTAAAAGGGCTGGGGGTGCGATTTTGGTCATTTTGCACCCATTTTGTGCTAAAAGGTCTGAGGGTGCGATTTTGGCCATTTTAGAACTATTTTGGGCTAAAAGGGTCGGGGGTGCAATTTTGGTCATTTTGGACCCATTTTGGGCTAAAAGGGCCAGGGGTGCGATTTTGGTCATTTTTGACTGATTTCCAGCTAAAAGGACGAGGGTGCGATTTTGGTAATTTTGGACCCATTTTTGGCTAAAAGCTCAGAGGGTGCGATTTTGGTCATTCTTGACTCATTTTGGGCTAAAAGGTCCGGGGGTGCAATTTTCATCATTTTTGACCCATTTCGGGCTACATGGGCCGGGGGTGCGATTTTGGTCATTTTGGACCCATTTTGGGCTAAAAGGGCCGGGGGTGCGATTTTGATCATTTTTGACTGATTTCCAACTAAAAGGGCGGGGGTGCGATTTTGGTCATTTTGGACCCATTTTGGGCTTAAAGGGCCGAGGGCGCGATTTTGGTCATTTTTGACTGATTTTCAGCTATAAGGGCCGGGGGTGCGATTTTGGTCATTTTTGACCCGTTTTTGGCTAAAAGGGCCGGGGGTGCGAGTTTTGTCATTTTTGACCCGTTTTTGGCTAAATGGGCCGGGGGTGCGATTTGGGTCATTTTTGACCCGTTTTCGGCTAAAAGGGCCGGGGGTGCGATTTTGGTCATTTTTGACCCGATTTGGGCTAAAAGTGCCGAGGGTGCGATTTTGGTCATTTTTGACCCGTTTTTGGCTAAAAGGGCCGGGGGTGCGATTTTGGTCATTTTTAATCCGTTTTGGGCTAAAAGGGCCAGGGGTGCGATTTTGGTCATTTATGACCCATTTTGGGCTAAAAGGGCCGGGGGTGCGATTTTGGTCATTTTTGACCTATTTTTGGCTAAAAGGGCCGGGGGTGCGATTTTGGTCATTTTTGACCAATTTTCGGCTAAAAGGGCCGGGGGTGCGATTTTGGTCATTTTTGACCCGTTTTGTGCTAAAAGGGCTGGGGGTGCGATTTTGGTCATTTTTGACCCGTTTTGGGCTAAAAGGGCTGGGGGGTGCGATTTTGGTCATTTTTGACCTGTTTTTGGCTAAAAAGGCCGGGGGTGCGATTTTTGTCATTTTTGACCCGTTTTGTGCTAAAAGGGCCGGGGGTGCGATTTTGGTCATTTTTGACCCGTTTTCGGCTAAAAGGGCCGGGGGTGCGATTTTGGTCATTTTTGACCCGATTTGGGCTAAAAGTGCCGAGGGTGCGATTTTGGTCATTTTTGACCCGTTTTTGGCTAAAAGGGCCGGGGGTGCGATTTTGGTCATTTTTAATCCGTTTTGGGCTAAAAGGGCCAGGGGTGCGATTTTGGTCATTTATGACCCATTTTGGGCTAAAAGGGCCGGGGGTGCGATTTTGGTCATTTTTGACCTATTTTTGGCTAAAAGGGCCGGGGGTGCGATTTTGGTCATTTTTGACCAATTTTCGGCTAAAAGGGCCGGGGGTGCGATTTTGGTCATTTTTGACCCGTTTTGTGCTAAAAGGGCTGGGGGTGCGATTTTGGTCATTTTTGACCCGTTTTGGGCTAAAAGGGCTGGGGGGTGCGATTTTGGTCATTTTTGACCTGTTTTTGGCTAAAAAGGCCGGGGGTGCGATTTTTGTCATTTTTGACCCGTTTTGTGCTAAAAGGGCCGGGACTGCAATTTTGGTCATTTTTGACCGATTTTCGGCTAAAAGGGCCGGGGGTGCGATTTTGGTAATTTTTGACCCGTTTTCGGCTAAAAGGCCCGGGGGTGCGATTTTTGTCATTTTTGACACGTTTTCGGCTAAAGGGGCTGGGGGTGCAATTTTGGTAATTTTTGACCGATCTTCGGCTAAAAGGTCCGGAGGTGCGATTTTGGTCATTTTTGACCCGTTTTGTGCTAAAAGGGCCGGGGGTGCGATTTTGGTTATTTTTGACCCGTTTTTGGCTAAAAGGGCCGGGGGTGCGAGTTTCGTCATTTTTGACCCGTTTTTGGCAAAAGGGGCGGGGGTGCGATTTTGGTCATTTTTGACCCGTTTTTGGCTAAAAGGGCCGGGGGTGGGATTTGGGTCATTTTTGACCCGTTTTCGGCTAAAAGGGCCGGGGGTGCGATTTTGGTCATTTTTGACCGTTTTTTTTCGGCTAAAAAGGGCCGGGGTGCGATTTTGGTAATTTTTGACCCGATTTGGGCTAAAAGGGCCGAGGGTGCGATTTTGGTCATTTTTGATCGATTTTCGGCTAAAAGGGCCGGGGGTGCGATTTTGGTAATTTTTGACCCGTTTTGGGCTAAAAGGGCCGGGGGTTCGATTTTGGTCATTTTTGACCTGTTTTCGGCTAACAGGGCCGGGGGTGCGATTTTGGTCATTTTTGACCTGTTTTTAGCTAAAAAGGCCGGGGGTACGATTTTTGTGATTTTTGACCCGTTTTGTGCTAAAAGGGCCGGGACTGCAATTTTGGTCATTTTTTACCGATTTTCGGCTAAAAGGGTCGGGGGTGCGATTTTTGTCATTTTTGACACGTTTTGGGCTAAAAAGGCTGGGGGTGCGATTTTGGTCATTTTGTACCCATTTTGGGCTAAAAGGGCCGGGGGTGCGATTTTGGTTATTTTGGACCCATTTTGGGCTAAAAGGTCTGAGGGTGCGATTTTGGCCATTTTTGAACTATTTTGGGCTAAAAGGGTCGGGGGTGAAATTTTGGTCATTTTGGACCCATTTTGGGCTAAAAGGGCCAGGGGTGCGATTTTGGTCATTTTTGATTGATTTCCAGCTAAAAGGGCGAGGGTGCGATTTTGGTAATTTTGGACCCATTTTTGGCTAAAAGCTCAGAGGGTGCGATTTTGGTCATTCTTGACTCATTTTGGGCTAAAAGGTCCGGGGGTGCAATTTTCATCATTTTTGACCCATTTCGGGCTACATGGGCCGGGGGTGCGATTTTGGTCATTTTGGACCCATTTTGGGCTAAAAGGGCCGGGGGTGCGATTTTGATCATTTTTGACTGATTTCCAACTAAAAGGGCGGGGTGCGATTTTGGTCATTTTGGACCCATTTTGGGCTTAAAGGGCCGGGGGTGCGATTTTGGTCATTTTTGAACCATTTTGGGCTAAAAGGGCTGGGTGTGCGATTTTGGTAATTCTTGACTGATTTTCAGCTATAAGGGCCGGGGGTGCTATTTCGGTCATTTTTGACCAATTTTGGGCTAAAAGGGCTGGCGGTGCGATTTTTGTCATTTTTGACCCGTTTTGGGCTAAAAGGGCCGGGGTGCGATTTTGGTCACTTTTGGCCCGTTTTCGGCTAAAAGGGCTGGGGGTGCGATTTTGGTCATTTTTTACACGTTTTGTGCTAAAAGGGCCGTGGTGCGATTTTGGTCATTTTTGACCCGTTTTTGGCTAAAAGGGCCGGGGGTGCGAGTTTTGTCATTTTTGACGCGTTTTTGGCTAAAGGAGCCGGGGGTGCGATTTTGGTCATTTTTGACCCGTTTTTGGCTAAAAGGGCCGGGGGTGCGATTTGGGTCATTTTTGACCCGTTTTCGGCTAAAAGGGCCGGGGGTGCGATTTTGGTCATTTTTGACCCGATTTGGGCTAAAAGGGCCGAGGGTGCGATTTTGGTCATTTTTGACCCGTTTTTGGCTAAAAGGGCCGGGGGTGCGATTTTGGTCATTTTTGACCCGATTTGGGCTAAAAGGGCCGAGGGTGCGATTTTGGTCATTTATGACCCATTTTGGGCTAAAAGGGCCGGGGGTGCGATTTTGGTCATTTTTGACCTATTTTTGGCTAAAAGTGCCGGGGGTGCAATTTTGGTCATTTTTGACCCGTTTTGTGCTAAAAGGGCTGGGGGTGCGATTTTGGTCATTTTTGACCCGTTTTGGGCTAAAAGGGCCGGGGGTTCGATTTTGGTCATTTTTGACCTGTTTTCGGCTAAAAGGGCCGGGGGTGCGATTTTGGTCATTTTTGACCTGTTTTTGGCTAAAAAGGTCGGGGGTGCGATTTTTGTCATTTTTGACCCGTTTTGTGCTAAAAGGGCCGGGACTGCAATTTTGGTCATTTTTGACCGATTTTCGGCTAAAAGGGCAAGGGGTGCGATTTTGGTTATTTTTGACCCGTTTTCGGCTAAAAGGGCTGGGGGTGCAATTTTGGTCATTTTTGACCGATTTTCGGCTAAAAGGTCCGGAGGTGCGATTTTGGTCATTTTTGACCCGTTTTGTGCTAAAAGGGCCGGGGGTGCGATTTTGGTTATTTTTGACCCGTTTTTGACTAAAAGGGCCGGGGGTGCGAGTTTCGTAATTTTTGACCCGTTTTTGGCTAAAGGGGCCGGGGGTGCGATTTTGGTCATTTTTGACCCGTTTTTGGCTAAAAGGGCCGGGGGTGCGATTTGGGTCATTTTTGACCCGTTTTCGGCTAAATGGGCCGGGGGTGCGATTTTGGTAATTTTTTACGCGTTTTGTGCTAAAAGGGCCGGGGGTGCGATTTTGGTCATTTTTGACCCGTTTTTGGCTAAAAGGGCCGGGGGTGCGAGTTTTGTCATTTTTGACCCGTTTTTGACTAAAGGGGCCGGGGTGCGATTTTGGTCATTTTTGACCCGTTTTTGGCTAAAAGGGCCGGGGGTGCGATTTGGGTCATTTTTGACCCGTTTTCGGCTAAAAGGGGCGGGGGTGCGATTTTGGTCATTTTTGACCTGATTTGGGCTAAAAGTTGCGAGGGTGCGATTTTGGTCATTTTTGACCCCTTTTTGGCTAAAAGGGCCGGGGGTGCGATTTTGGTAATTTTTGACCCATTTTGGGCTAAAAGGGCCAGGGATGCGATTTTTGTCATTTATGACCCATTTTGGGCTAAAAGGGCCGGGGGTGCGATTTTGGTCATTTTTGACCAATTTTCGGCTAAAAGGGCCGGGGGTGCGATTTTGGTCATTTTTGACCCGTTTTGTGCTAAAAGGGCTGGGGGTGCGTTTTTTCTTCATTTTTGACCCGTTTTGGGCTAAAAGGGCCGGGGGTTTGATTTTGGTCATTTTTTACCTGTTTTCGGCTAAAAGGGCCGGGGGTGCGATTTTGGTCATTTTTGACCTGTTTTCGGCTAAAAAGGCCGGGGGGTGCGATTTTTGTCATTTTTGACCCGTTTTGTGCTAAATGGGCCGGGAGTGCAATTTTGGTCATTTTTGACCTATTTTTGGCTAAAAGGGCCGGGGGTGCGATTTTGGTAATTTTTGACCCGTTTTGGGCTAAAAGGGCCGGGGGTGAGATTTTGGTCATTTTTGACCTGTTTTTGGCTAAAAAGGCGGGGGGTGCGATTTTTGTCATTTTTGACCCGTTTTGTGCTAAAAGGGCCGGGAGTGCAATTTTGGTCATTTTTGACCGATTTTCGGCTAAAAGGGCCGGGGGTGCGATTTTGGTCATTTTTGACGCGTTTTCGGCTAAAAGGCCCGGGGGTGCGATTTTTGTCATTTTTGACACGTTTTCGGCTAAAAGGGCTGGGGGTGCAATTTTGGTTATTTTTGACCGATTTTCGGCTAAAAGGTCCGGAGGTGCGATTTTGGTCATTTTTGACCTGTTTTGTGCTAAAAGGGCCGGGGGGTGCGATTTTGGTTATTTTTGACCCGTTTTTGGCTAAAAGGGCCGGTGGTGCGATTTTGGTCATTTTTGACCCGTTTTTGGCTAAAGGGGCGGGGGTGCGATTTTGGTCATTTTTGACCCGTTTTTGGCTAAAGGGGCCGGGGGTGCGATTTGGGTCAATTTTGCTCCGTTTTTGGCTAAAAGGGCTGGGGCTGCGATTTGGGTAATTTTTGACCCGTTTTGGGCTAAAAGGGCCAGGGGTGCGATTTTGGTCATTTATGACCCATTTTGGGCTAAAAGGGCCGGGGGTACGATTTTGGTCATTTTTGACCTGTTTTGTGCTAAAAGGGCTGGGGGTGCGATTTTGGTCATTTTTGACCCGTTTTGGGCTAAAAGGGCCGGGGGTTTGATTTTGGTAATTTTTGACCTGTTTTCGGCAAAAAGGGCCGGGGGTGCGATTTTGGTCATTTTTGACCTGTTTTTGGCTAAAAAGGTCGGGGGTGCGATTTTTGTCATTTTTGACCCGTTTTGTGCTAAAAGGGCCGGGACTGCAATTTTGGTCATTTTTGACCGATTTTCGGCTAAAAGGGCCGGGTGTGCGATTTTGGTCATTTTTGACCCGTTTTTGGCTAAAAGGGCCGGGGGTGCGATTTTGGTCAATTTTGACCGATTTTCGGCTAAAAGGGCCGGGGGTGCGATTTTGGTCATTTATGACCCATTTTGGGCTAAAAGGGCCGGGGGTGCGATTTTGGTCATTTTTGACTAATTTTTGGCTAAAAGGGCCGTGGGTGTGATTTTGGTCATTTTTTACCGATTTTCGGCTAAAAGGGCTGGGGGTGCGATTTTGGTCATTTTTGACATGTGTTGTGCTACAAGGGCCGGGGGTGCGATTTTTGTAATTTTTGACCCCTTTTAAGCTAAAAGGGCCGGGGGTGCGATTTTTGTCATTTTTGACCGATTTTCGGCTAAAATGGCCGGGGGTGCGATTTTGGTCATTTTTGGCCCGTTTTCGGCTAAAAGGGCTGGGGGTGCGATTTTGGTCATTTTTTACACGTTTTGTGCTAAAAGGGCCGGGGGTGCGATTTTGGTCATTTTTGACCCGTTTTTGGCTAAAAGGGCCGGGGGTGCGAGTTTTGTCATTTTTGACCCGTTTTTGGCTAAAGGGGCCGGGGGTGCGATTTTGATCATTTTTGACCTGTTTTTGACTAAAAGGGCCAAGGGTGCGATTTGGGTCATTTTTGACCCGTTTTCGGCTAAAAAGGCCGGGGGTGCGATTTTGGTCATTTTTGACCCGATTTGGGCTAAAAGGGCCGAGGGTGCGATTTTGGTCATTTTTGACCCGTTTTTGGCTAAAAGGGCCGGGGGTGCGATTTTGGTCATTTTTGACCCGTTTTGGGCTAAAAGAGCCAGGGGTGCGATTTTGGTCATTTATGACCCATTTTGGGCTAAACGTGCCGAGGGTGCGATTTTGGCCATTTTTTCCCGTTTTTGGCTAAAAGGGGCGGGGGTGCGATTTTGGTCATTTTTGACCTGGTTTGGGCTAAAAGTTGCGAGGGTGCGATTTTGGTCATTTTTGACCCCTTTTTGGCTAAAAGGGCCGGGGGTGCGATTTTGGTAATTTTTGACCCATTTTGGGCTAAAAGGGCCAGGGATGCGATTTTTGTCATTTATGACCCATTTTGGGCTAAAAGGGCCGGGGGTGCGATTTTGGTCATTTTTGACCTATTTTTGGCTAAAAGGGCCGGGGGTGCGATTTTGGTCATTTTTGACCAATTTTCGGCTAAAAGGGCCGGGGGTGCGATTTTGGTCATTTTTGACCCGTTTTGTGCTAAAAGGGCTGGGGGTGCGTTTTTTCTTCATTTTTGACCCGTTTTGGGCTAAAAGGGCCGGGGGTTTGATTTTGGTCATTTTTTACCTGTTTTCGGCTAAAAGGGCCGGGGGTGCGATTTTGGTCATTTTTGACCTGTTTTCGGCTAAAAAGGCCGGGGGGTGCGATTTTTGTCATTTTTGACCCGTTTTGTGCTAAATGGGCCGGGAGTGCAATTTTGGTCATTTTTGACCTATTTTTGGCTAAAAGGGCCGGGGGTGCGATTTTGGTAATTTTTGACCCGTTTTGGGCTAAAAGGGCCGGGGGTGAGATTTTGGTCATTTTTGACCTGTTTTTGGCTAAAAAGGCGGGGGGTGCGATTTTTGTCATTTTTGACCCGTTTTGTGCTAAAAGGGCCGGGAGTGCAATTTTGGTCATTTTTGACCGATTTTCGGCTAAAAGGGCCGGGGGTGCGATTTTGGTCATTTTTGACGCGTTTTCGGCTAAAAGGCCCGGGGGTGCGATTTTTGTCATTTTTGACACGTTTTCGGCTAAAAGGGCTGGGGGTGCAATTTTGGTTATTTTTGACCGATTTTCGGCTAAAAGGTCCGGAGGTGCGATTTTGGTCATTTTTGACCTGTTTTGTGCTAAAAGGGCCGGGGGTGCGATTTTGGTTATTTTTGACCCGTTTTTGGCTAAAAGGGCCGGTGGTGCGATTTTGGTCATTTTTGACCCGTTTTTGGCTAAAGGGGCGGGGGTGCGATTTTGGTCATTTTTGACCCGTTTTTGGCTAAAGGGGCCGGGGGTGCGATTTGGGTCAATTTTGCTCCGTTTTTGGCTAAAAGGGCTGGGGCTGCGATTTGGGTAATTTTTGACCCGTTTTGGGCTAAAAGGGCCAGGGGTGCGATTTTGGTCATTTATGACCCATTTTGGGCTAAAAGGGCCGGGGGTGCGATTTTGGTCATTTTTGACCTATTTTTGGCTAAAAGGGCCGGGGGTACGATTTTGGTCATTTTTGACCTGTTTTGTGCTAAAAGGGCTGGGGGTGCGATTTTGGTCATTTTTGACCCGTTTTGGGCTAAAAGGGCCGGGGGTTTGATTTTGGTAATTTTTGACCTGTTTTCGGCAAAAAGGGCCGGGGGTGCGATTTTGGTCATTTTTGACCTGTTTTTGGCTAAAAAGGTCGGGGGTGCGATTTTTGTCATTTTTGACCCGTTTTGTGCTAAAAGGGCCGGGACTGCAATTTTGGTCATTTTTGACCGATTTTCGGCTAAAAGGGCCGGGTGTGCGATTTTGGTCATTTTTGACCCGTTTTTGGCTAAAAGGGCCGGGGGTGCGATTTTGGTCAATTTTGACCGATTTTCGGCTAAAAGGGCCGGGGGTGCGATTTTGGTCATTTATGACCCATTTTGGGCTAAAAGGGCCGGGGGTGCGATTTTGGTCATTTTTGACTAATTTTTGGCTAAAAGGGCCGTGGGTGTGATTTTGGTCATTTTTTACCGATTTTCGGCTAAAAGGGCTGGGGGTGCGATTTTGGTCATTTTTGACATGTGTTGTGCTACAAGGGCCGGGGGTGCGATTTTTGTAATTTTTGACCCCTTTTAAGCTAAAAGGGCCGGGGGTGCGATTTTTGTCATTTTTGACCGATTTTCGGCTAAAAGGGCCGGGGGTGCGATTTTGGTCATTTTTGGCCCGTTTTCGGCTAAAAGGGCTGGGGGTGCGATTTTGGTCATTTTTTACACGTTTTGTGCTAAAAGGGCCGGGGGTGCGATTTTGGTCATTTTTGACCCGTTTTTGGCTAAAAGGGCCGGGGGTGCGAGTTTTGTCATTTTTGACCCGTTTTTGGCTAAAGGGGCCGGGGGTGCGATTTTGATCATTTTTGACCTGTTTTTGACTAAAAGGGCCAAGGGTGCGATTTGGGTCATTTTTGACCCGTTTTCGGCTAAAAAGGCCGGGGGTGCGATTTTGGTCATTTTTGACCCGATTTGGGCTAAAAGGGCCGAGGGTGCGATTTTGGTCATTTTTGACCCGTTTTTGGCTAAAAGGGCCGGGGGTGCGATTTTGGTCATTTTTGACCCGTTTTGGGCTAAAAGAGCCAGGGGTGCGATTTTGGTCATTTATGACCCATTTTGGGCTAAACGTGCCGAGGGTGCGATTTTGGCCATTTTTTCCCGTTTTTGGCTAAAAGGGCCGGGGGTGCGATTTTGGTCATTTTTGACCCGTTTTGGGCTAAAAGGGCCAGGGGTGCGATTTTGGTCATTTATGACCCATTTTGGGCTAAAGGGGCCGGGGGTGCGATTTTGGTCATTTTTGACCTATTTTTGGCTAAAAGGGCCGGGGGTGCGATTTTGGTCATTTTTGACCAATTTTCGGCTAAAAGGGCCGGGGGTGCGATTTTCGTCATTTTTGACCCGTTTTGTGCTAAAAGGGCTGGGGGTGTGTTTTTTCTTCATTTTTGACCCGTTTTGGGCTAAAAGGGCCGGGGGTTCGATTTTGCTCATTTTTGACCTGTTTTCGGCTAAAAGGGCCGGGGGTGCGATTTTGGTCATTTTTGACCTGTTTTTGGCTAAAAAGGCCGGAGGTGCGATTTTTGTCATTTTTGACCCGTTTTGTGCTAAAAGGGCCGGGACTGCAATTTTGGTCATTTTTGACCCATTTTGGGCAAAAAGGTCCAGGGGTGCGATTTTGGTCATTTTTGAACCATTTTGGGCTAAAGAGGTTGGGGGTGCGATTTTGGTCATTTTGTACCCATTTTGGGCTAAAAGGGCCGGGGGTGCGATTTTGGTCATTTTGGACCCATTTTGGGCTAAAAGGTCTGAGGGTGCGATTTTGGCCATTTTTGAACTATTTTGGGCTAAAAGGGTCGGGGGTCCAATTTTGGTCATTTTGTACCCATTTTGGGCTAAAAGGGCCGGGGGTGCGATTTTGGTCATTTTTGACTGATTTCCAGCTAAAAGGGCGGGGTTGCGATTTTGGTCATTTTGGACCCATTTTGGGCTAAAAGGGCCGGGGATGCGATTTTGGTCATTTTTGAACCATTTTGGGCTAAATGGGATGGGGGTGCGATTTTGGTCATTTTGTACCCATTTTGGGCTAAAAGGGCCGGGGGTGCGATTTTGGTCATTTAGGACCCATTTTGGGCTAAAAGGGCCAGGGTTGCGATTTTGGTCATTTTGGACCCATTTTGGTCTAAAAGGGCCAGGGGTGCAATTTTGTTCATTTTTGACTGATTTCCAGCTAAAAGGGCGAGGGTGCGATTTTGGTCATTTTGGACCCATTTTTGGCTAAAAGCTCAGAGGGTGCGATTTTGGTCATTCTTGACTCATTTTGTGCTAAAAGGTCCGGGGGTGCAATTTTCATCATTTTTGACCCATTTCGGGCTACATGGGCCGGGGGTGCGATTTTGGTCATTTTGGACCCATTTTGGGCTAAAAGGGCCGGGGGTGCGATTTTGATCATTTTTGACTGATTTCCAACTAAAAGGGCGGGGGTGCGATTTTGGTCATTTTGGACCCATTTTGGGCTTAAAGGGCCGGGGGTGCGATTTTGGTCATTTTTGAAACATTTTGGGCTAAAAGGGCTGGGTGTGCGATTTTGGTAATTCTTGACTGATTTTCAGCTATAAGGGCCGGGGGTGCGATTTCGGTCATTTTTGACCCATTTTGGGCTAAAAGGGCTGGCGGTGCGATTTTTGTCATTTTTGACCCGTTTTGTGCTAAAAGGGCCGGGGTGCGATTTTGGTCATTTTTGGCCCGTTTTCGGCTAAAAGGGCTGGGGGTGCGATTTTGGTCATTTTTTACACGTTTTGTGCTAAAAGGGCCGGGACTGCAATTTTGGTCATTTTTGACCGATTTTCGGCTAAAAGGGCCGGGGGTGCGATTTTGGTCATTTTTGACCCGTTTTCGCTAAAAGGCCCGGGGGTGCGATTTTTGTCATTTTTGACACGTTTTTGGCTAAAAGGGCTGGGGGTGCAAATTTGGTAATTTTTGACCGATTTTCGGCTAAAAGGTCCGGAGGTGCGATTTTGGTCATTTTTGACCCGTTTTGTGCTAAAAGGGCTGGGGGTGTGTTTTTTCTTCATTTTTGACCCGTTTTGGGCTAAAAGGGCCGGGGGTTCGATTTTGCTCATTTTTGACCTGTTTTCGGCTAAAAGGGCCGGGGGTGCGATTTTGGTCATTTTTGACCTGTTTTTGGCTAAAAAGGCCGGAGGTGCGATTTTTGTCATTTTTGACCCGTTTTGTGCTAAAAGGGCCGGGACTGCAATTTTGGTCATTTTTGACCCATTTTGGGCAAAAAGGTCCAGGGGTGCGATTTTGGTCATTTTTGAACCATTTTGGGCTAAAGAGGTTGGGGGTGCGATTTTGGTCATTTTGTACCCATTTTGGGCTAAAAGGGCCGGGGGTGCGATTTTGGTCATTTTGGACCCATTTTGGGCTAAAAGGTCTGAGGGTGCGATTTTGGCCATTTTTGAACTATTTTGGGCTAAAAGGGTCGGGGGTCCAATTTTGGTCATTTTGTACCCATTTTGGGCTAAAAGGGCCGGGGGTGCGATTTTGGTCATTTTTGACTGATTTCCAGCTAAAAGGGCGGGGTTGCGATTTTGGTCATTTTGGACCCATTTTGGGCTAAAAGGGCCGGGGATGCGATTTTGGTCATTTTTGAACCATTTTGGGCTAAATGGGATGGGGGTGCGATTTTGGTCATTTTGTACCCATTTTGGGCTAAAAGGGCCGGGGGTGCGATTTTGGTCATTTAGGACCCATTTTGGGCTAAAAGGGCCAGGGTTGCGATTTTGGTCATTTTGGACCCATTTTGGTCTAAAAGGGCCAGGGGTGCAATTTTGTTCATTTTTGACTGATTTCCAGCTAAAAGGGCGAGGGTGCGATTTTGGTCATTTTGGACCCGTTTTTGGCTAAAAGCTCAGAGGGTGCGATTTTGGTCATTCTTGACTCATTTTGTGCTAAAAGGTCCGGGGGTGCAATTTTCATCATTTTTGACCCATTTCGGGCTACATGGGCCGGGGGTGCGATTTTGGTCATTTTGGACCCATTTTGGGCTAAAAGGGCCGGGGGTGCGATTTTGATCATTTTTGACTGATTTCCAACTAAAAGGGCGGGGGTGCGATTTTGGTCATTTTGGACCCATTTTGGGCTTAAAGGGCCGGGGGTGCGATTTTGGTCATTTTTGAAACATTTTGGGCTAAAAGGGCTGGGTGTGCGATTTTGGTAATTCTTGACTGATTTTCAGCTATAAGGGCCGGGGGTGCGATTTCGGTCATTTTTGACCCATTTTGGGCTAAAAGGGCTGGCGGTGCGATTTTTGTCATTTTTGACCCGTTTTGTGCTAAAAGGGCCGGGGTGCGATTTTGGTCATTTTTGGCCCGTTTTCGGCTAAAAGGGCTGGGGGTGCGATTTTGGTCATTTTTTACACGTTTTGTGCTAAAAGGGCCGGGACTGCAATTTTGGTCATTTTTGACCGATTTTCGGCTAAAAGGGCCGGGGGTGCGATTTTGGTCATTTTTGACCCGTTTTCGGCTAAAAGGCCCGGGGGTGCGATTTTTGTCATTTTTGACACGTTTTTGGCTAAAAGGGCTGGGGGTGCAATTTTGGTAATTTTTGACCGATTTTCGGCTAAAAGGTCCGGAGGTGCGATTTTGGTCATTTTTGACCCGTTTTGTGCTAAAAGGGCTGGGGGTGTGTTTTTCTTCATTTTTGACCCGTTTTGGGCTAAAAGGGCCGGGGGTTCGATTTTGCTCATTTTTGACCTGTTTTCGGCTAAAAGGGCCGGGGGTGCGATTTTGGTCATTTTTGACCTGTTTTTGGCTAAAAAGGCCGGAGGTGCGATTTTTGTCATTTTTGACCCGTTTTGTGCTAAAAGGGCCGGGGTGCGATTTTGGTCATTTTTGGCCCGTTTTCGGCTAAAAGGGCTGGGGGTGCGATTTTGGTCATTTTTTACACGTTTTGTGCTAAAAGGGCCGGGACTGCAATTTTGGTCATTTTTGACCGATTTTCGGCTAAAAGGGCCGTGGGTGCGATTTGGGTCATTTTTGACCCGTTTTCGGCTAAAAGGGCCGGGGGTGCGATTTTGGTCATTTTTGACCCGATTTGGGCTAAAAGGGCCGTGGATGCGATTTTGGTTATTTTTGACCCGTTTATGGCTAAAAGGGCCGGGGGTGTGATTTTGGTCATTTTTGACCCGTTTTGGGCTAAAAGGGCCAGGGGTGCGATTTTGGTCATTTATGACCTATTTTGGGCTAAAAGGGCCGGGGGTGCGATTTTGATCATTTTTGACCTATTTTTGGCTAAAAGGGCCGGGGGTGCGATTTTGGTCATTTTTGACCCGTTTTGTGCTAAAAGGGCTGGGGGTGCGATTTTGGTCATTTTTGACCCGTTTTGGGCTAAAAGGGCCGGGGGTTCGATTTTGGTCATTTTTGACCTGTTTTCGGCTAAAAGGGCCAGGGGTGCGATTTTGGTCATTTTTTACCTGTTTTGTGCTAAAAGGGCCGGGACTGCAATTTTGGTCATTTTTGATCGATTTTCGGCTAAAAGGGCTGGGGGTGCGATTTTGGTCATTTTTGACCCGTTTTCGGCTGAAAGGCCCGGGGGTGCGATTTTGGTCATTTTTGACCCATTTTGGGCTAAAAAGGCCGGGGGTGCGATTTTGGTAATTTTTGACTAATTTTTGGCTAAAAGGGCCGTGGGTGTGATTTTGGTCATTTTTTACAGATTTTCGGCTAAAAGGGCTGGGGGTGCGATTTTGGTCATTTTTGATATGTGTTGTGCTACAAGGGACGGGGGTCCGATTTTTGTCATTTTTGACCCCTTTTCAGCTAAAAGGGCCGGGGGTGCGATTTTTGTCATTTTTGACCGATTTTCGGCTAAAAGGGCCGGGGGTTCGATTTTGGTAATTTTTGACCCGTTTTCGGCTAAAAGGGCCGGGGGTGCGATTTTTGTCATTTTTGACCCGTTTTCGGCTAAAAGGGCCGGGGGTGCGATTTCTGGCTAAAAGGGCCGGGGGTGCGATTTTGGTCATTTTTGACCCGTTTTGTGCTAAAAGGGCCGGGGTGCGATTTTGGTCTTTTTTTACCCGTTTTGTGCTAAAAGGGCAGGGGGTGCGATTTTGGTCATTTTTGACCCGTTTTGGGCTAAAAGGGCCAGGGGTGCGATTTTGGTCATTTTGGACCCATTTTGGGCTAAAAGGGCCAGGGGTGCAATTTTGGTCATTTTTGACTGATTTCCAGCTAAAAGGGCGAGGGTGCGATTTTGGTCATTTTGGACCCATTTTTGGCTAAAAGCTCAGAGGGTGCGATTTTGGTCATTCTTGACTCATTTTGTGCTAAAAGGTCCGGGGGTGCAATTTTCATCATTTTTGACCCATTTCGGGCTACATGGGCCGGGGGTGCGATTTTGGTCATTTTGGACCCATTTTGGGCTAAAAGGGCCGGGGGTGCGATTTTGATCATTTTTGACTGATTTCCAACCAAAAGGGCGGGGGTGCGATTTTGGGCATTTTGGACCCATTTTGGGCTTAAAGGGCCGGGGGTGCGATTTTGGTCATTTTTGAACCATTTTGGGCTAAAAGGGCTGGGTGTGCGATCTTGGTAATTCTTGACTGATTTTCAGCTATAAGGGCCGGGGGTGCGATTTCGGTCATTTTTGACCCATTTTGGGCTAAAAGGGCTGGCGGTGCGATTTTTGTCATTTTTGACCCGTTTTGTGCTAAAAGGGCCGGGGTGCGATTTTGGTCATTTTTGGCCCGTTTTCGGCTAAAAGGGCTGGGGGTGCGATTTTGGTCATTTTTTACACGTTTTGTGCTAAAAGGGCCGGGGTGCGATTTTGGTCATTTTTGACCCGTTTTTGGCTAAAAGGGCCGGGGGTGCGAGTTTTGTCATTTTTGACCCGTTTTTGGCTAAAGGGGCCGGGGGTGCAATTTTGGTAATTTTTGACCCGTTTTGGGCTAAAAGGGCCAGGGGTGCGATTTTGGTCATTTATGACCCATTTTGGGCTAAAAGGGCCGGGGGTGCGATTTTGGTCATTTTTGACCCGTTTTTGGCTAAAAGGGCCGGGGGTGCGATTTGGGTCATTTTTGACCCGTTTTCGGCTAAAAGGGCCGGGGGTGCGATTTTGGTCATTTTTGACCCGATTTGGGCTAAAAGGGCCGAGGGTGCGATTTTGGTTATTTTTGACCCGTTTTGGGCTAAAAGGGCCAGGGGTGCGATTTTGGTCATTTATGACCCATTTTGGGCTAAAAGGGCCGGGGGTGCGATTTTGGTCATTTTTGACCTATTTTTGGCTAAAAGGGCCGGGGGTGCGATTTTGGTCATTTTTGACCCGTTTTGTGCTAAAAGGGCTGGGGGTGCGATTTTGGTCATTTTTGACCCGTTTTGGGCTAAAAGGGCCGGGGGTTCGATTTTGGTCATTTTTGACCTGTTTTCGACTAAAAGGGCCGGGGGTGCGATTTTGGTCATTTTTTACCTGTTTTTGGCTAAAAAGGCCGGGGGTGCGATTTTTGTCATTTTTGATCCGTTTTGTGCTAAAAGGGCCGGGGGTGCGATTTTGGTCATTTTTGACCCGTTTTCGGCTAAAAGGCCCGGGGGTGCGATTTTTGTCATTTTTGACACGTTTTCGGCTAAAGGGGCCGGGGGTGCGATTTTGGTCATTTCTGACCCGTTTTTGGCTAAAAGGGCCGGGGATGCGATTTTGGTCATTTTTGACCCGATTTGGGCTAAAAGTGCCGAGGGTGCGATTTTGGTAATTTTTGACCCGTTTTTGGCTAAAAGGGCCGGGGGTGCGATTTTGGTCATTTTTAATCCGTTTTGGGCTAAAAGGGCCAGGGGTGCGATTTTGGTCATTTATGACCCATTTTGGGCTAAAAGGGCCGGGGGTGCGATTTTGGTCATTTTTGACATATTTTTGGCTAAAAGGGCCGGGGGTGCGATTTTGGTCATTTTTGACCAATTTTCGGCTAAAAGGGCCGGGGGTGCGATTTTGGTCATTTTTGACCCGTTTTGTGCTAAAAGGGCTGGGGGTGCGATTTTGGTCATTTTTGACCCATTTTGGGCTAAAAGGGCCGGGGGTTCGATTTTGGTCATTTTTGACCTGTTTTCGGCTAAAAGGGCCGGGGGTGCGATTTTTGTCATTTTTGACCCGTTTTGTGCTAAAAGGGCCGGGACTGCAATTTTGGTCATTTTTGACCGATTTTCAGCTAAAAGGGCCGAGGGTGCGATTTTGGTTATTTTTGACCCGTTTTTGGCTAAAAGGGCCGGGGGGGTGATTTTGGTCATTTTTGACCCGTTTTGGGCTAAAAGGGCCAGGGGTGCGATTTTGGTCATTTATGACCCATTTTGGGCTAAAAGGGCCGGGGGTGCGATTTTTGTCATTTTTGACCTATTTTTGGCTAAAAGGGCCGGGGGTGCGATTTTGGTCATTTTTGACCCGTTTTGTGCTAAAAGGGCTAGGGGTGCGATTTTGGTCATTTATGACCCATTTTGGGCTAAAAGGGCCGGGGGTTCGATTTTGGTCATTTTTGACCTGTTTTCGGCTAAAAGGGCCGGGGGTGCGATTTTGGTCATTTTTTACCTGTTTTTGGCTAAAAAGGCCAGGGGGTGCGATTTTTGTCATTTTTGACCCGTTTTGTGCTAAAAGGGCCGGGACTGCAATTTTGGTCATTTTTGATCGATTTTCGGCTAAAAGGGCCGGGGGTGCGATTTTGGTCATTTTTGACCCGTTTTCGGCTAAAAGGCCCGGGGGTGCGATTTTTGTCATTTTTGACACGTTTTCGGCTAAAAGTGCTGGGGGTGCAATTTTGGTCATTTTTGACCGATTTTCGGCTAAAAGGTCCGGAGGTGCTATTTTGGTCATTCTTGACCCGTTTTGTGCTAAAAGGGCCGGGGATGCAATTTTGGTTATTTTTGACCCGTTTTTGGCTAAAAGGGCCGGGGGTGCGAGTTTCGTCATTTTTGACCCGTTTTTGGCTAAAGGGGCCGGGGGTGCGATTTTGGTCATTTTTTACCCGTTTTTGGCTAAAAGGGCCGGGGGTGCGATTTGGGTCATTTTTGACCCGTTTTCGGCTAAAAGGGCCAGGGGTGCGATTTTGGTCATTTTTTACACGTTTTGTGCTAAAGGGGCCGGGGGTGCGATTTTGGTAATTTTTGACCCGTTTTTGGCTATAAGTGCCGAGGGTGCGATTTTGGTAATTTTTGACCCGTTTTTGACTAAAAGGGCCGGGGGTGCGATTTTGGTCATTTTTAATCCGATTTGGGCTAAAAGGGCCAGGGGTGCGATTTTGGTCATTTATGACCCATTTTGGGCTAAAAGGGCCGGGGGTGCGATTTTGGTCATTTTTGACCAATTTTCGGCTAAAAGGGCCGGGGGTGCGATTTTGGTCATTTTTGACCCGTTTTGTGCTAAAAGGGCTGGGGGTGCGATTTTGGTCATTTTTGACCCATTTTGGGCTAAAAGGGTCGGGGGTTCCATTTTGGTCATTTTTGACCCATTTTGGGCTAAAAGGGCCGGGGGTGCGATTTTGGTCATTTTTGACCCATTTTGGGCTAAAAAGGCCGGGGATGCGATTTTGGTCATTTTTGACTAATTTTTGGCTAAAAGGGCCGTGGGTGTGATTTTGGTCATTTTTTACCGATTTTCGGCTAAAAGGGCTGGGGGTGCGATTTTGGTCATTTTTGACATGTGTTGTGCTACAAGGGACGGGGGTGCGATTTTTGTCATTATTGACCCCTTTTCAGCTAAAAGGGCCGGGGGTGCGATTTTTGTCATTTTTGACCGATTTTTGGCTAAAAGGGCCGGGGGTTCGATTTTGGTAATTTTTGACCCGTTTTCGGCTAAAAGGGCCGGGGGTGCGATTTTTGTCATTTTTGACCCGTTTTCGGCTAAAAGGGCCGGGGGTGCGATTTCTGGCTAAAAGGGCCGGGGGTGCGAATTTGGTCATTTTTGAACCGTTTTGTGCTAAAAGGGCCGGGGTGCGATTTTGGTCTTTTTTGACCCGTTTTGTGCTAAAAGGGCAGGGGGTGCGATTTTGGTCATTTTTGACCCGTTTTGGGCTAAAAGGGCCAGGGGTGCGATTTTGGTCATTTTGGACCCATTTTGGGCTAAAAGGGCCAGGGGTGCAATTTTGGTCATTTTTGACTGATTTCCAGCTAAAAGGGCGAGGGTGCGATTTTGGTCATTTTGGACCCATTTTTGGCTAAAAGCTCAGAGGGTGCGATTTTGGTCATTCTTCACTCATTTTGTGCTAAAAGGTCTGGGGGTGCAATTTTCATCATTTTTGACCCATTTTGGGCTACATGGGCCGGGGGTGCGATTTTGGTCATTTTGGACCCATTTTGGGCTTAAAGGGCCGGGGATGCGATTTGGGTCATTTTTGAACCATTTTGGGCTAAAAGGGCTGGGTGTGCGATCTTGGTAATTCTTGACTGATTTTCAGCTATAAGGGCCGGGGGTGCGATTTCGGTCATTTTTGACCCATTTTGGGCTAAAAGGGCTGGCGGTGCGAATTTTGTCATTTTTGACCCGTTTTGTGCTAAAAGGGTCCGGGGTGCGATTTTGGTCATTTTTGGCCCGTTTTCGGCTAAAAGGGCTGGGGGTGCGATTTTGGTCATTTTTTACACGTTTTGTGCTAAAAGGGCCGGGGGTGCGATTTTGGTCATTTTTGACCCGTTTTTGGCTAAAAGGGCCGGGGGTGCGAGTTTTGTCATTTTTGACCCGTTTTTGGCTAAAGGGGCCGGGGGTGCAATTTTGGTCATTTTTGACTCGTTTTGGGCTAAAAGGGCCAGGGGTGCGATTTTGGTCATTTATGACCCATTTTGGGCTAAAAGGGCCGGGGGTGCGATTTTGGTCATTTTTGACCCGTTTTTGGCTAAAAGGGCCGGGGGTGCGATTTGGGTCATTTTTGACCCGTTTTCGGCTAAAAGGGCCGGGGGTGCGATTTTGGTCATTTTTGACCCGATTTGGGCTAAAAGGGCAGAGGGTGCGATTTTGGTTATTTTTGACCCGTTTTTGGCTAAAAGGGCCAGGGGTGTGATTTTGGTCATTTTTGACCCGTTTTGGGCTAAAAGGGCCAGGGGTGCGATTTTGGTCATTTATGACCCATTTTGGGCTAAAAGGGCCGGGGGTGCGATTTTGGTCATTTTTGACCTATTTTTGGCTAAAAAGGCCGGGGGTGCGATTTTGGTCATTTTTGACCCGTTTTGTGCTAAAAGGGCTGGGGGTGCGATTTTGGTCATTTTTGACCCGTTTTGGGCTAAAAGGGCCGGGGGTTCGATTTTGGTCATTTTTGACCTGTTTTCGGCTAAAAGGGACGGGGGTGCGATTTTGGTCATTTTTTACCTGTTTTTGGCTAAAAAGGCCGGGGGTGCGATTTTTGTCATTTTTGACCCGTTTTGTGCTAAAAGGGCCGGGACTGCAATTTTGGTCATTTTTGATCGATTTTCGGCTAAAAGGGCCGGGGGTGCGATTTTGGTCATTTTTGACCCGTTTTCGGCTAAAAGGCCCGGGGGTGCGATTTTTGTCATTTTTGACACGTTTTCGGCTAAAAGGGCTGGGGGTGCAATTTTGGTAATTTTTGACCGATTTTCGGCTAAAAGGTCCGGAGGTGCGATTTTGGTCATTTTTGACCCATTTTGTGCTAAAAGGGCCGGGGGTGCGATTTTGGTTATTTTGGACCCGTTTTTGACTAAAAGGGCCGAGGGTGCGAGTTTCGTCATTTTTGACCCGTTTTTGGCTAAAGGGGCCGGGGGTGCGATTTTGGTAATTTTTGACCCGTTTTTGGCTAAAAGGCCCGGGGGTGCGATTTGGGTCATTTTTGACCCGTTTTCGGCTAAAAGGCCCGGGGGTGCGATTTTGGTCATTTTTTACACGTTTTGTGCTAAAAGGGCCGGGGGTGCGATTTTGGTCATTTTTGACCCGTTTTTGGCTAAAAGTGCCGGGGGTGCGAGTTTTGTCATTTTTGACTCGTTTTTGGCTAAAAGGTCCGGAGGTGCAATTTTGGTCATTTTTGACCAGTTCTGGGCTAAAAGGGCCGGGGGTTCGATTTTGGTCATTTTTGACCTGTTTTCGGCTAAAAGGGCCGGGGGTGCGATTTTGGTCATTTTTGACCCGTTTTTGGCTAAAAGGGCCGGGGGTGCGAGTTTTGTCATTTTTGACCCGTTTTTGGTTAAAAGGTCCGGAGGTGCGATTTTGGTCATTTTTGACCCGTTCTGGGCTAAAAGTGCCGGGAGTTCGATTTTGGTCATTTTTGACCTGTTTTCGGCTAAAAGGGCCGGGGGTGCGATTTTGGTCATTTTTGACCCGTTTTCGGCTAAAAGGGCCGGGGGTTCGATTTTGTTCATCTTTGACCCGTTTTGTGCTATAAGGGCCGGGGGTGCGATTTTGGTCATTTTTGACCCGTTTTGGGCTAAAAGGGCCGGGGATGCGATTTTGGTAATTTTTGACCCGTTTTCGGCTAAAAGGGCTGGGGGTGCGATTTTTGTCATTTTTCACCTGTTTTCAGCTAAAAGGGCCGGGGGTGCGATTTTTGTCATTTTTGACCGATTTTCGGCAAAAAGGGCCGGTGGTGCGATTTTGGTCATTTTTGACCCGTTTTGTGCTAAAAGGGCCGGGGGTGCGATTTTGGTCATTTTTGGACACGTTTTTGGCTAAAAGGGCTGGGGGTGCGATTTTGATCATTTTTGACCCGTTTTGTGCTAAAAGGGCCGGTTGTGCGATTTGGGTCATTTTTGACCCGTTTTCGGCTAAAAGGGCCGGGGGTTCGATTTTGGTCATTTTTTACCCGTTTTTGGCTAAAAGGGCCGGGGGTGCGATTTTGGTCATTTTTGACCCGTTTTGGGCTAAAAGGGCCAGGGGTGCGATTTTGGTCATTTGTGACCCATTTTGGGCTAAAGGGGCCGGGGGTGCGATTTTGGTCATTTTTGACCGATTTTCCGCTAAAAGGGGCCTGGGGTGCGATTTTTGTAATTTTTGACACGTTTTTGGTTAAAAGGGCTTGGGGTGCGATTTTGATCATTTTTGACCCGTTTTGTGCTAAAAGGGCTGGTTGTGCGATTTGGGTCATTTTTGACCCGTTTTCGGCTAAAAGGGCCGGGGGTGCGATTTTGGTCATTTTTGACCCGTTTTTGGCTAAAAGGGCCAGGGGTGCGATTTTGGTCATTTATGACCCATTTTGGGCTAAAGGGGCCGGGGGTGCGATTTTGGTCATTTTTGACCTATTTTTGGCTAAAAGGGCCGGGGGTGCGATTTTGGTCATTTTTGACCAATTTTCGGCTAAAAGGGCCGGGGGTGCGATTTTGGTCATTTTTGACCCGTTTTGTGCTAAAAGGGCTGGGGGTGCGAGTTTCGTCATTTTTGACCCGTTTTTGGCTAAAGGGGCCGGGGGTGCGATTTTGGTCATTTTTGACCCATTTTTGGCTAAAAGGGCCGGGGGTGGGATTTGGGTCATTTTTGACCCGTTTTCGGCTAAAAGGGCCGGGGGTGCGATTTTGGTCATTATTGACCGATTTTCGGCTAAAAGGGCCTGGGGTGCGATTTTGGTCATTTTTGACCTGTTTTCGGCTAAAAGGGCCGGGGGTGCGATTTTGGTCATTTTTGACCCGTTTTGTGCTAAAAGGGCTGGGGGTGCGTTTTTTCTTCATTTTTGACCCGTTTTGGGCTAAAAGGGCCGGGGGTTCGATTTTGGTCATTTTTGACCTGTTTTCGGCTAAAAGGGCCGGGGGTGCGATTTTGGTCATTTTTGACCTGTTTTTGGCTAAAAAGGCCGGGGGTGCGATTTTTGTCATTTTTGACCCGTTTTGTGCTAAAAGGGCCGGGACTGCAATTTTGGTCATTTTTGACCGATTTTCGGCTAAAAGGGCCGGGGGTGCGATTTTGGTCATTTTTGACCCGTTTTCGGTTAAAAGGCCCGGGGGTGCGATTTTTGTCATTTTTGACATGTTTTCGGCTAAAAGGGCTGGGGGTGCAATTTTGGTAATTTTTGACCGTTTTTCGGCTAAAAGGTCCGGAGGTGCGATTTTGGTCATTTTTGACCCGTTTTGTGCTAAAAGGGCCGGGGGTGCGATTTTGGTTATTTTTGACCCGTTTTTGGCTAAAAGGGCCGGGGGTGCGAGTTTCGTCATTTTTGACCCGTTTTTGGCTAAAGGGGCCGGGGGTGCGATTTTGGTCATTTTTGACCCGTTTTCGGCTAAAAGGGCCGAGGGTGCGATTTTGTTCATTTTTCACCCGTTTTGTGCTAAAAGGGCTGGGGGTGCGATTTTGGTCATTTTTGACCGATTTTCGGCTAAAAGGTCCGGAGGTGCGATTTTTGTAATTTTTTACCCGTTTTGTGCTAAAAGGGCCGGGGGTGCGATTTTGGTTATTTTTGACCCGTTTTTGGCTAAAATGGCCGGGGGATGCGAGTTTCGTCATTTTTGACCCGTTTTTGGCTAAAGGGGCCGGGGGTGCGATTTTGGTCATTTTTGACCCGTTTTTGGTTAAAAGGGCCGGGGGTGGGATTTGGGTCATTTTTGACCCGTTTTCGGCTAAAAGGGCCGGGGGTGCGATTTTGGTCATTTTTGACCGATTTTTGGCTAAAAGGGCCGGGGGTGCGATTTTGGTAATTTTTGACCCGATTTGGGCTAAAAGGGCCGAGGGTTCGATTTTGGTCATTTTTGACCTGTTTTCGGCTAACAGGGCCAGGGGTGCGATTTTGGTCATTTTTGACCTGTTTTTAGCTAAAAAGGCCGGGGGTACGATTTTTGTGATTTTTGACCTGTTTTGTGCTAAAAGGGCCAGGACTGCAATTTTGGTCATTTTTGACCCATTTTCGGCTAAAAGGGTCGGGGGTGCGATTTTTGTCATTTTTGACACGTTTTCGGCTAAAAGGGCTGGGGGTGCGATTTTGGTCATTTTGTACCCATTTTGGGCTAAAAGGGCCGGGGGTGCGATTTTGGTCATTTTGGACCCATTTTGGGCTAAAAGGTCTGAGGGTGCGATTTTGGCCATTGTTGAACTATTTTGGGCTAAAAGGGCCAGGGGTGCGATTTTGGTCATTTTTGATTGATTTCCAGCTAAAAGGGCGAGGGTGCGATTTTGGTAATTTTGGACCCATTTTTGGCTAAAAGCTCAGAGGGTGCGATTTTGGTCATTCTTGACTCATTTTGGGCTAAAAGGTCCGGGGGTGCAATTTTCATCATTTTTGACCCATTTTGGGCTACATGGGCCGGGGGTGCGATTTTGGTCATTTTGAACCCATTTTGGGCTAAAAAGGCCGGGGGTGCGATTTTGATCATTTTTGACTGATTTCCAACTAAAAGGGCGGGGTGCGATTTTGGTCATTTTGGACCCATTTTGGGCTTAAAGGGCCGGGGGTGCGATTTTGGTCATTTTTGAACCATTTTGGGCTAAAAAGGGCTGGGTGTGCGATTTTGGTAATTCTTGACTGATTTTCAGCTATAAGGGCCGGGGGTGCTATTTCGGTAATTTTTGACCCATTTTGGGCTAAAAGGGCTGGCGGTGCGATTTTTGTCATTTTTGACCCGTTTTGTGCTAAAAGGGCCGGGGTGCGATTTTGGTCATTTTTGAACCATTTTGGGCTAAAAGGGCTGGGGGTGCGAATTTGGTCATTCTTGATTGATTTTCAGCGAAAAGGGCGGGGGTGCGATTTTGGTAATTTTGGACCCATTTTGGGCTAAATTGTTCGGGGGTGTGATTTTGGTCATTTTTTACCCATTTTGGGCTAAAAGGTCAAAGGGTGCGATTTTGGTAATTTTTGACCCATTTTGAGCTAAAAGGTCCGGAGTTGCAATTTTGGTCATTTTTGACCCATTTTGGGCTAAAAGGGCAGGGGGTGCGATTTTGGTCATTTTGGACCCATTTTGGGCTAAAAGGACCGGGGTGCGATTTTGGTAATTTTGGACCCATTTGGGGCTAAAAGGGTGGGGGGGTGCGATTTTGGTCGTTTTTGACCCATTTTGGGCAAAAAGGTCCTGGGGTGCGATTTTGGTCATTTTTGAACCATTTTGGGCTAAAAGGTCTGAGGGTGCGATTTTGGCCATTTTTGAACTATTTTGGGCTAAAAGGGTCGGGGGTGCGATTTTGGTCATTTTGTACCCATTTTAGGCTAAAAGGGCCGGGGGTGCGATTTTGGTCATTTTTGACTGATTTCCAGCTAAAAGGGCGGGGGTGCGATTTTGGTCATTTTGGACCCATTTTGGGCTAAAAGGGCCGGGGATGCGATTTTGGTCATTTTTGAACCATTTTGGGCTAAATGGGCCGGGGGTGCGATTTTGGTCATTTTGTACCCATTTTGTGCTAAAATCGCCGGGGGTGCGATTTTGGTCATTTAGGACCCATTTTGGGCTAAAAGGGCCAGGGGTGCGATTTTGGTCATTTTGGACCCATTTTGGGCTAAAAGGGCCAGGGGTGCGAATTTGGTCATTTTTGACTGATTTCCAGCTAAAAGGCCGGGGGTGCGATTTTGGTCATTTTGTACCCATTCTGGGCTAAAAGGGCCAGGGGTGCGATTTTGGTCATTTTGTACCCATTTTGGGCTAAAAGGTCCGAGGGTGCGATTTTGGTCATTTTTTACCCATTTTGGGCAAAAAGGTCCAGGGGTGCGATTTTGGTCATTTTTGAACCATTTTGGGCTAAAGAGGTTGGGGGTGCGATTTTGGTCATTTTGTACCCATTTTGGGCTAAAAGGGCCGGGGGTGCGATTTTGGTCATTTTGGACCCATTTTGGGCTAAAAGGTCTGAGGGTGCGATTTTGGCCATTTTTGAACTATTTTGGGCTAAAAGGGTCGGGGGTCCAATTTTGGTCATTTTTGACTGATTTCCAGCTAAAAGGGCGAGGGTGCGATTTTGGTAATTTTGGACCCATTTTTGGCTAAAAGCTCAGAGGGTGCGATTTTGGTCATTCTTGACTCATTTTGTGCTAAAAGGTCCGGGGGTGCAATTTTCATCATTTTTGACCCATTTCGGGCTACATGGGCCGGGGGTGCGATTTTGGTCATTTTGGACCCATTTTGGGCTAAAAGGGCCGGGGGTGCGATTTTGATAATTTTTGACTGATTTCCAACTAAAAGGGCGGGGGTGCGATTTTGGTCATTTTGGACCCATTTTGGGCTTAAAGGGCCGGGGGTGCGATTTTGGTCATTTTTGAACCATTTTGGGCTAAAAGGGCTGGGTGTGCGATTTTGGTAATTCTTGACTGATTTTCAGCTATAAAGGCCGGGGGTGCGATTTCGGTCATTTTTTACCTATTTTGGGCTAAAAGGGCTGGCGGTGCGATTTTTGTCATTTTTGACCCGTTTTGTGCTAAAAGGTCCGGGGTGCGATTTTGGTCATTTTTGGCCCATTTTCGGCTAAAAGGGCTGGGGGTGCGATTTTGGTCATTTTTTACACGTTTTGTGCTAAAAGGGCCGGGGGTGCGATTTTGGTCATTTTTGACCCGTTTTTGGCTAAAAGGGCCGGGGGTGCGAGTTTTGTCATTTTTGACCCGTTTTTGGCTAAAGGGGCCGGGGGTGCGATTTTGGTCATTTTTGACTAGGGATGAGCCGAACACCCCCCGGTTCGGTTCGCACCAGAACCCGCGAACGGACCGAAAGTTCGCACGAACGTTAGAACCCCATTGACGTCTATGGGACTCGAACGTTCGAAATCAAAAGTGCTCATTTTAAAGGCTAATTTGCATGGTATTGTCCTAAAAAGGGTTTGGGGACCCGGGTCCTACCCCAGGGGACATGTATCAATGCAAAAAAAACTTTTAAAAACGGCCGTTTTTTCGGGAGCAGTGATTTTAATGATGCTTAAAGTAAAAAAAAAAAAGTGAAATATTCCTTTAAATATCGTACCTGGGGGGTGTCTATAGTATGCCTGTAAAGTGACGCGTGTTTCCCATGTTTAGAACAGTCCCTGCACCAAATGTCATTTTTAAAGGAAAAAATCTCATTTAAAACTGCTTGCGGGTTTAATGTCATGTCGGGTCATGGCAATATGGATGAAAATCAGTGAGACAAACGGCATGGGTACCCCCCAGTCCATTACCAGTCCCTTTGGGTCTTGTATGGATATTAAGGGGAACCCCGCACCCAAATTAAAATAAGGAAAGGTGTGGGGCCACCAGGCCCTATATACTCTGAACAGCAGTATACAGGCGGTGCAAACAAGACAGGGACTGTAGGTTTGTTGTTAAGTAGAATCTGTTTGTAATTTTGAACATTTTTAACGTGTTTAGCTCCAGCCAAAAAATCTTTTCTAAGCTTTTTGGAAAACATAGGGAAGGGTTATCACCCCTGTGACATTTGTTTTGCTGTCTTTCCTCCTCTTCAGAAGATTTCACCTCACTTTTTTGTCCCAATGAAAAATGTTTTTTGAAAATTTGGGTTTTTTTGTGGAACAAGGATTGGAAAGCATCAGTGGAAAGGAGAACTTGTTTTCCCATATTAACTCTTACAGGAGAGAATTTCCCTTCCTAGGGGTAGATTTCATCTCACTTCCTGTTGTCTCCTTCCGTTTGCAAGTAGGAGTCGTTTGTAAGTTAGATGTTTGAAAGTAGGGTCCTGCCCTATATACTCAGCAGAAATTTGGGCCTTAGGTGTTGCTGTGGCCACAACACTGTAAGCCCTCACAGGGCCCTGCTGTGAAATATTAGATCAAGAATTGTAATTACATGCCCCTGTTGAACAGGAGCTGAAAAATTAGGCCTTAGGCACTGGTGCTGGTGCCACAACACTGCAACCCCTCACAGACACTCTAGTTGGAACGCAGGAACGAGCCCTGCTGCAAATTATTGCTTCAAAAATTGTAATTACACGCCCCTGTTAGACAGGGGCAGAAAAATTGGGCCTTAGGCACTGGTGCTGGTGCCACAACACTGCAACCCCTCACAGACACTCTAGTTGGAACGCAGGAACGAGCCCTGCTGCAAAGTATTGCATCAAAAATTGTAATTACACGCCCCTGTTAGACAGGGGCAGAAAAATTGGGCCTTAGGCACTGGTGCTGGTGCCACAACACTGCAACCCCTCACAGACACTCTAGTTGGAACGCAGGAACGAGCCCTGCTGCAAAGTATTGCATCAAAAATTGTAATTACACGCCCCTGTTAGACAGGGGCAGAAAAATTGGGCCCTAGGCACTGGTGCTGGTGCCACAACACTGCAACCCCTCACAGACACTCTAGTTGGAATGCAGGAACGAGCCCTGCTGCAAAGTATTACATCAAAAATTGTAATTACACGCCCCTGTTAAACAGGGGCTGAAAAATTGTGCCTTAGGCACTGGTGGTGGCGCCCAGAACCAAAAATGTTCTTACAAGCTATCAGCGTGATGACTGAGGAGGAAGAGGATAATTACTCAGGGATAGTCACTCAGCATCAGCATAGGCAGTCTTTGAAGGGATCTGAGATTTCAAAAAAAATTATTCGGTTACATCAGCATCAGGTGCTTGGTAGCTGGTGGTGATCCAAGACTCATTCATTTTTATGAAGGTCAGCCGATCGACCGAGTCGGTGGACAGACGCACCCTGTGATCGGTTACCACGCCTCCAGCAGCACTGAATGTGCGTTCCGAAAGAACGCTGGATGCAGGACAGGCCAGTAGCTCAATTGCATACTGTGCAAGCTCTGGCCAGTGATCCATCCTCAAGACCCAGTAACCCAGAGGATTTTCGGTGGGAAAGGTGTCCAAGTCTGATCTTGCCCCTAGGTATTCCTGCACCATGTAAAACAGACGCTGGCGATGGTTGCTGGAACCGATCATACCTTGGGGCTGCGGACCAAAAAATTGTCTGAACGCATCGGTCAGACGGCCACCTTCTCCACCGCTCCTTCTTTGACTGACCGAAGCCTCAGCAACACGTTGTCCAGAAACAGGAGTTTGTAACCTCCCAGTCTCTGGGAACGCGTTGCACAGACCTTTCTGCAAGGCCTCCCGAAGATGTTTCATCCTCTGCTCCCTCTGCGATGGCAAGATAAGGTCCGCAACCTTACCCTTGTAACGTGGATCAAGGAGGGTTGCCAGCCAGTATTGGTCCTTCTCCTTGATACCACGAATACGAGGATCCTTACGCAGGCTTTGCAGGATCAGGGAGGCCATGCAGCGTAGGTTTGCTGAGGCATTCGGTCCGGAGTCCTCTGGGTCACTAAGAACGACATGGTCCGCAGCCACCTCCTCCCAGCCACGTACAAGTCCATGTGTTTCTTGGGACTGATCCCTTAAAGACTGCTGCTGATGCTGAGTGCCAGGCTCCACCTCCATACTGACACAATCTTCCTCCTCCTCCTCTTCCTCCTCGTCCTCTTCCTGTGTGATCGGCGGGCACGCAGGAACACTGTCTGGATAAAGGGGGCCTTGAGAGCTAAGGAAGTCCTCCTCTTCCTGCCTCTGTTCTGCCTCAAGTGCCCTGTCCATTATTCCACGCAGCGTGTGCTCCAACAGGTGGACAAGGGGGACAGTGTCACTGATGCATGCACTGTCACTGCTCACCATCCTCGTGGCCTCCTCGAATGGTGACAGGACAGTGCATGCATCCCTGATCATGGCCCACTGGCGTGGGGAAAAAAAACCAAGCTCCCCTGACCCTGTCCTGGTGCCATAGTCGCACAGGTACTCATTGATGGCCCTCTGCTGCGTGTGCAGCCGCTGCAGCATGGCCAACGTTGAGTTCCACCTGGTGGGCATGTCACAGATTAGGCGGTTCTTGGGCAGGTTAAACTCCTTTTGGAGGTCCGTCAGCCGAGCACTGGCATTATATGACCGGCGGAAATGCACACAGACTTTCCTGGCCTGCCTCAGGACATCCTGTAAGCCCGGGTACCTGCCCAAGAACCGCTGCACCACCAAGTTAAGGACGTGAGCCAAACAGGGCACATGGGTCATTTGTCCCTGTCGGAGGGCAGAGAGGAGGTTGGTGCCATTGTCGCAAACCACCATTCCTGCCTTAAGTTGGCGTGGCGTCAACCACCTCTGAACCTGCCCCTGCAGAGCTGACAGAACCTCTGCCCCAGTGTGGCTCCTGTCCCCCAAGCACACCAGCTCAAGCACCGCATGGCATCTTTTGGCCTGCGTACTTGCGTAGCCCCTTGAACGCCTACGGAGCACCGCTGGTTCCGAGGAAGAGGCCATGGAGGAAGAAGAAGAGGAGGGGGTGGAGGAGAGAGGTGTGTCACAATCAGCATTTTGGAGGCGTGGTGGCGGAACAACCTCCAACACTACTGCACCTTGTCCTGCATCCTTCCCAGCTGCCAGCAGAGTCACCCAATGCGCCGTGAAACTTAGGTAACGTCCCTGTCCATGCCTGCTGGACCATGAGTCAGCGGTAATATGCACCTTACCGCTGACCGCCCTGTCCAGCGAGGCATGGACATTGCCTTCCACATGCCAGTAGAGAGCCGGAATCGCCTTCCGTGAGAAAAAGTGGCGTTTGGGTACCTGCCACTGAGGAACCGCACATTCCACAAACTCACGGAAGGGGGCAGAGTCTACCAACTGAAAAGGCAGCAGTTGAAGTGCTAGCAATTTTGCCAAGCTAGCATTCAACCGCTGGGCATGTGGATGGCTGGGAGCAAACTTCTTTCGGCGGTGCAGCAGCTGGGGCAGGGAAATTTGCCTGGTACAATCTGACGTCGGTGTACCAAAAGCAGATTGCCCACAAGTACTTGGCTGTGACACACCTAATTCTACACCTTCATTCCTCTCACTGCAGGTCTCAGAGAGGACTGAAGGTCTAGTGGGGTTGGAAATCTCAGCTGATGAGGAGCAAGGAGAGATCCTCTTTGTTCTTTGGTGTGGGTCTTTTAGATACGCTTGCCAACGAACTGCATGGCAGGTCAACATATGTCTGGTCAAGCATGTGGTACCCAAGCGGGAGATATTTTGGCCACGCGAGATACGCTTGAGACATATGTTGCAAATAGCAGCGGTGCGATCTGATGCACTCGTCTCAAAAAAGGCCCACACCAAAGAACTTTTTGAATAACGCGCAGAGACTGCAGCGCCCTGCACATGTGGAGCTTTGGGGTGTGATGCAGTCAATGTGCTGCCCTTAGGCTGGCCCCTGGAGGGCATCCTGCCTCGTTGGTGATGTGCTGCCGCCTCCTCCTCCTCCTCCTCCTCCTCCTCCTCCTCTCTCCTATCAGGCACCCACGTTGAGTCAGTGACCTCATCATCCCCTCCCTCCTCATCACTGGAGCAAACCTGGCAGTATGCTGCAGCAGGGGGAGCATGACTGCCAGATTGCTGTCCTTCTTGGGCACCCCCTCTGTCCGCGCTCATGTTACTGCCTTCATCGAGCTCAGTATCGTCATCAGAGCCTTCCAAACGCTGGGCATCCTCCTGGAGCATGTACCCAACACTGTGGTCAAACAGTTCGAGGGAATCCTCATGAGGACATGGTGGAGCTAGGGAAGGAGTCACTGATGACATTGAGCTGAGGGAAGAGGCCGCTGCTTTGCCAGACAAAGCACCCTGGGCATGGGTGAGAGAGGATGAGGAGGATGAGGACGGCTTGGTCATCCACTCGACCAAGTCTTCCGCATGTTGCGGCTCAACATGGCCAGCTGCCGAAAAAAAGGCCAAGCGTGTCCCATGGCCACGTGCTGATGAGGATGCACCGTCTCCACGACCAGCACTAGACACAGAGCCTGCTTGCCCTCTCTTATTGGCTTGTGACTGTCTGCCTCTCCTTCTTGGCCTTCCAGACATACTAATGGCCTGTAGCTGCACTAAGCTGGGATAGAACACCTGTAATTTTCTTCAAGTAGCTTTATATACTGTAACCAGACAAGCCTGCCTGTCAGTAGGAAGATAACAGGAACGGATCTAGCTGAACACTGTGAGCAGGACGCACTGTACTAAATGTAAATAGTCTAGCTGCCTGACCGTGGTACTAATAGGATCAAATAGAACACCTGTAATTTTCTTCAGGTAGCTTTATATACTGTAACCAGACAAGCCTGCCTGTCAGTAGGAAGATAACAGGAACGGATCTAGCTGTACACTGTGAGCAGGACGCACTGTACTAAATGTAAATAGTCTAGCTGCCTGACCGTGGTACTAATAGGATCAAATAGAACACCTGTAATTTTCTTCAGGTAGCTTTATATACTGTAACCAGACAAGCCTGCCTGTCAGTAGGAAGATAACAGGAACGGATCTAGCTGAACACTGTGAGCAGGACGCACTGTACTAAATGTAAATAGTCTAGCTGCCTGACCGTGGTACTAATAGGATCAAATAGAACACCTGTAATTTTCTTCAGGTAGCTTTATATACTGTAACCAGACAAGCCTGCCGGTCAGTAGGAATTTAACAGGAACGGATCTAGCTGAACACTGTGAGCAGGACGCACTGCACTAAATGTAAATAGCAGGAACGGATCTAGCTGAACACTGTGAGCAGGACGCACTGCACTAAATGTAAATAGCAGGAACGGATCTAGCTGAACACTGTGAGCAGGACGCACTGCACTAAATGTAAATAGCAGGAACGGATCTAGCTGAACACTGTGAGCAGGACGCACTGCACTAAATGTAAATAGCAGGAACGGATCTAGCTGAACACTGTGAGCAGGACGCACTGCACTAAATGTAAATAGCAGGAACGGATCTAGCTGAACACTGTGAGCAGGACGCACTGCACTAAATGTAAATAGTCTAGAAGATAACAGGAACGGATCTAGCTGAACACTGTGAGCAGGACGCACTGCACTAAATGTAAATAGCAGGAACGGATCTAGCTGAACACTGTGAGCAGGACGCACTGCACTAAATGTAAATAGCAGGAACGGATCTAGCTGAACACTGTGAGCAGGACGCACTGCACTAAATGTAAATAGCAGGAACGGATCTAGCTGAACACTGTGAGCAGGACGCACTGCACTAAATGTAAATAGCAGGAACGGATCTAGCTGAACACTGTGAGCAGGACGCACTGCACTAAATGTAAATAGCAGGAACGGATCTAGCTGAACACTGTGAGCAGGACGCACTGCACTAAATGTAAATAGCAGGAACGGATCTAGCTGAACACTGTGAGCAGGACGCACTGCACTAAATGTAAATAGCAGGAACGGATCTAGCTGAACACTGTGAGCAGGACGCACTGCACTAAATGTAAATTGCAGGAACGGATCTAGCTGAACACTGTGAGCAGGACGCACTGCACTAAATGTAAATAGTCTAGAAGATAACAGGAACGGATCTAGCTGAACACTGTGAGCAGGACGCACTGCACTAAATGTAAATAGCAGGAACGGATCTAGCTGAACACTGTGAGCAGGACGCACTGCATTAAATGTAAATAGTCTAGATAGAAGATAACAGGAACGGATCTAGCTAAACTGAATACAGTGTATATATATATATATGCAACACCTGGGATGCATATATATACACAATACACTGTAAGTGCAGCTAACTGACTGACTGTTCTGCCTAATCTATCTAACTCAAATCAAATGACACTGTCTCTCTCTCTCTCTATCTCTCAGCACACCGGAACACACACTACACAGGGCCGCCGTGCAGGCGGCCTTATATAGTGTGGGGTGTGTACTAAATCCCCTGAGCCATAATTGGCCAAAGCCACCCTGGCTTTGGCCAATTACAGCTCTCTCTACTGACAGCGCTGTGATTGGCCAAGCATGCGGGTCATAGTGCATGCTTGGCCAATCATCAGCCAGCAATGCACTGCGATGCCGCAGTGAATTATGGGCCGTGACGCGCCACACGAATTTAGCGCGAACGGCCCATAACGTTCGCAATTCGGCGAACGATCGAACAGCCGATGTTCGAGTCGAACATGGGTTCGACTCGAACACGAAGCTCATCCCTATTTTTGACCCGTTTGGCTAAAAGGGCCGGGGGTGCGATTTTGGCCATTTTTGAACTATTTTGGGCTAAAAGGGTTGGGGGTGCGATTTTGGTCATTTTGTACCCATTTTGGGCTAAAAGGGCCGGGGGTGCGATTTTGGTCATTTTTGACTGATTTCCAGCTAAAAGGGCGGGGGTGCAATTTTGGTCATTTTGGACCCATTTTGGGCTAAAAGGGCCGGGGATGCGATTTTGGTAATTTTTGAACCATTTTGGGCTAAATGGGCCGGGGGTGCGATTTTGGTCATTTTGTACCCATTTTGTGCTAAAATCGCCGGGGGTGCGATTTTGGTCATTTAGGACCCATTTTGGGCTAAAAGGGCCAGGGGTGCGATTTTGGTCATTTTGGACCCATTTTGGGCTAAAAGGGCCAGGGGTGCGAATTTGGTCATTTTTGACTGATTTCCAGCTAAAAGGCCGGGGGTGCGATTTTGGTCATTTTGTACCCATTCTGGGCTAAAAGGGCCAGGGGTGCGATTTTGGTCATTTTGTACCCACTTTGGGCTAAAAGGTCCGAGGGTGTGATTTTGGTCATTTTTTACCCATTTTGGGCAAAAAGGTCCAGGGGTGCGATTTTGGTCATTTTTGAACCATTTTGGGCTAAAGAGGTTGGGGGTGCGATTTTGGTCATTTTGTACCCATTTTGGGCTAAAAGGGCCGGGGGTGCGATTTTGGTCATTTTGGACCCATTTTGGGCTAAAAGGTCTGAGGGTGCGATTTTGGCCATTTTTGAACTATTTTGGGCTAAAAGGGTCGGGGGTCCAATTTTGGTCATTTTGTACCCATTTTGGGCTAAAAGGGCCGGGGGTGCGATTTTGGTCATTTTTGACTGATTTCCAGCTAAAAGGGCGGGGTTGCGATTTTGGTCATTTTGGACCCATTTTGGGCTAAAAGGGCCGGGGATGCGATTTTGGTCATTTTTGAACCATTTTGGGCTAAATGGGATGGGGGTGCGATTTTGGTCATTTTGTACCCATTTTGGGCTAAAAGGGCCGGGGGTGCGATTTTGGTCATTTAGGACCCATTTTGGGCTAAAAGGGCCAGGGTTGCGATTTTGGTCATTTTGGACCCATTTTGGGCTAAAAGGGCCAGGGGTGCAATTTTGGTCATTTTTGACTGATTTCCAGCTAAAAGGGCGAGGGTGCGATTTTGGTCATTTTGGACCCATTTTTGGCTAAAAGCTCAGAGGGTGCGATTTTGGTCATTCTTGACTCATTTTGTGCTAAAAGGTCCGGGGGTGCAATTTTCATCATTTTTGACCCATTTCGGGCTACATGGGCCGGGGGTGCGATTTTGGTCATTTTGGACCCATTTTGGGCTAAAAGGGCCGGGGGTGCGATTTTGATCATTTTTGACTGATTTCCAACTAAAAGGGCGGGGTGCGATTTTGGTCATTTTGGACCCATTTTGGGCTTAAAGGGCCGGGGGTGCGATTTGGGTCATTTTTGAACCATTTTGGGCTAAAAGGGCTGGGTGTGCGATTTTGGTAATTCTTGACTGATTTTCAGCTATAAGGGCCGGGGGTGCGATTTCGGTCATTTTTGACCCATTTTGGGCTAAAAGGGCTGGCGGTGCGATTTTTGTCATTTTTGACCTGTTTTGTGCTAAAAGGGCCGGGGTGCGATTTTGGTCATTTTTGGCCCGTTTTCGGCTAAAAGGGCTGGGGGTGCGATTTTGGTCATTTTTTACACGTTTTGTGCTAAAAGGGCCGGGGGTGCGATTTTGGTCATTTTTGACCCGTTTTTGGCTAAAAGGGCCGGGGGTGCGATTTTGATCATTTTTGACCCGTTTTTGACTAAAAGGGCCGGGGGTGCGATTTGGGTCATTTTTGACCCGTTTTCGGCTAAAAAGGCCGGGGGTTGCGATTTTGGTCATTTTTGACCCGATTTGGGCTAAAAGGGCCGAGGGTGCAATTTTGGTCATTTTTGACCCGTTTTTGGCTAAAAGGGCCGGGGGTGCGATTTTGGTCATTTTTGACCCGTTTTGGGCTAAAAGAGCCAGGGGTGCGATTTTGGTCATTTATGACCCATTTTGGGCTAAACGTGCCGAGGGTGCGATTTTGGCCATTTTTTTCCCGTTTTTGGCTAAAAGGGCCGGGGGTGTGATTTTGGTCATTTTTGACCCGTTTTGGGCTAAAAGGGCCAGGGGTGCGATTTTGGTCATTTATGACCCATTTTGGGCTAAAGGGGCCGGGGGTGCGATTTTGGTCATTTTTGACCTATTTTTGGCTAAAAGGGCCGGGGGTGCGATTTTGGTCATTTTTGACCAATTTTCGGCTAAAAGGGCCGGGGGTGCGATTTTGGTCATTTTTGACCCGTTTTGTGCTAAAAGGGCTGGGGGTGTGTTTTTTCTTCATTTTTGACCCGTTTTGGGCTAAAAGGGCCGGGGGTTCGATTTTGGTCATTTTTGACCTGTTTTCGGCTAAAAGGGCCGGGGGTGCGATTTTTGTCATTTTTGACCTGTTTTTGGCTAAAAAGGCCGGGGGTGCGATTTTTGTCATTTTTGACCCGTTTTGTGCTAAAAGGGCCGGGACTGCAATTTTGGTCATTTTTGACCGATTTTCGGCTAAAAGGGCCGGGGGTGCGATTTTGGTCATTTTTGACCCGTTTTCGGCTAAAAGGCCCGGGGGTGCGATTTTTGTCATTTTTGACACGTTTTTGGCTAAAAGGGCTGGGGGTGCAATTTTGGTAATTTTTGACCGATTTTCGGCTAAAAGGTCCGGAGGTGCGATTTTGGTCATTTTTGACCCGTTTTGTGCTAAAAGGGCCGGGGGTGCGATTTTGGTTATTTTTGACCCTTTTTTGGCTAAAAGGGCCGGGGGTGCGAGTTTCGTCATTTTTGACCCGTTTTTGGCTAAAGGGGCCGGGGGTGCGATTTTGGTCATTTTTGACCCGTTTTTGGCTAAAAGGGCCGGGGGTGGGATTTGGGTCATTTTTGACCCGTTTTCGGCTAAAAGGGCCGGGGGTGCGATTTTGGTCATTTTTGACCGATTTTCGGCTAAAAGGGCCGGGGGTGCGATTTTGGTCATTTTTGACCCGATTTGGGCTAAAAGGGCTGAGGGTGCGATTTTGGTCATTTTTGACCCGTTTTGTGCTAAAAGGGCTGGGGGTGCGATTTTTGTCATTTTTGACCGTTTTGGGCTAAAAGGACCGGGGGGTTCGATTTTGGTCATTTTTGACCTGTTTTCGGCTAAAAGGGCCGGGGGTGCGAATTTGGTCATTTTTCACCCGTTTTCAGCTAAAAGGGCCGGGGATGCGATTTTGGTCATTTTTGACCCGTTTTGTGCTAAAAGGGCCGGGACTGCAATTTTGGTCATTTTTGACCGATTTTCGGCTAAAAGGGCCGGGGGTGCGATTTTGGTTATTTTTGACCCGTTTTCGGCTAAAAGGCCCGGGGGTGCGATTTTTGTCATTTTTGACCCGTTTTCGGCTAAAAGGGCTGGTGGTGCAATTTTGGTCATTTTTGACCGATTTTCGGCTAAAAGGTCCGGAGGTGCGATTTTGGTCATTTTTGACCTGTTTTGTGCTAAAAGGGCCGGGGGTGCGATTTTGGTTATTTTTTACCCGTTTTTGACTAAAAGGGCAGGGGGTGCGAGTTTCGTCATTTTTGACCCGTTTTTGGCTAAAGGGGCCGGGGGTGCGATTTTGGTCTTTTTTGACCCGTTTTTGGCTAAAAGGGCCGGGGGTGCGATTTGGGTCATTTTTGACCCGTTTTCGCCTAAAAGGGCCGGGGGTGCGATTTTGGTCAATTTTGAACGATTTTCGGCTAAAAGGGCCGGGGGTGCGATTTTGGTCATTTTTGACCCGTTTTGTGCTAAAAGGGCTGGGGGTGCGATTTTTGTAATTTTTGACCCGTTTTGGGCTAAAAGGGCCAGGGGTTCGATTTTGGTCATTTTTGACCTGTTTTCGGCAAAAAGGGCCGGGGGTGCGATTTTGGTCATTTTTGACTGATTTCCAGCTAAAAGGGCGGGGGTGCGATTTTGGTCATTTAGGACCCATTTTGGGTTTAAAGGGCGGGGGTGCGATTTTTGTCATTTTTGAACCATTTTGGGCTAAAAGGGCTGGGGGTGCCAATTTGGTCATTCTTGATTGATTTTCAGCGAAAAGGGCGGGGGTGCGATTTTGGTAATTTTGGACCCATTTTGAGCTAAAAGGTCCGGAGTTGCAATTTTGGTCATTTTTGACCCATTTTGGGCTAAAAGGGCAGGGGGTGCGATTTTGGTCATTTTGGACCCATTTTGGGCTAAAAGGACCGGGGTGCAATTTTGGTAATTTTGGACCCATTTGGGGCTAAAAGGGTGGGGGGGTGCGATTTTGGTCGTTTTTGACCCATTTTGGGCAAAAAGGTCCTGGGGTGCGATTTTGGTCATTTTTGAACCATTTTGGGCTAAAAGGCCGGGGGTGCGATTTTGGTCATTTTTTACCCATTCTGGGCTAAAAGGGCCGGGGGTGCGATTTTTGTCATTTTGGACCCATTTTGGGCTAAAAGGTCCGAGGGTGCGATTTTCGTCATTTTTGACCCATTTTGGGCAAAAAGGTCCAGGGGTGCGATTTTGGTCATTTTTGAACCATTTTGGGCTAAAGAGGTTGGGGGTGCAATTTTGGACATTTTGTACCCATTTTGGGCTAAAAGGGCCGGGGGTGCGATTTTGGTCATTTTTGACTGATTTCCAGCTAAAAGGGCGGGGGTGCGATTTTGGTCATTTTGGACCCATTTTGGGCTAAAAGGGCCGGGGATGCGATTTTGGTCATTTTTGAACCATTTTGGGCTAAATGGGCCGGGGGTGCGATTTTCGTCATTTTGTACCCATTTTGGGCTAAAAGGACCAGGGGTGCGAATTTGGTCATTTTTGACTGATTTCCAGCTAAAAGGCCGGGGGTGCGATTTTGGTCATTTTGTACCCATTCTGGGCTAAAAGGGCCAGGGGTGCGATTTTGGTCATTTTGGACCCATTTTGGGCTAAAAGGACAGAGGGTGCGATTTTGGTCATTTTTGACCCATTTTGGGCAAAAAGGTCCAGGGGTGCGATTTTGGTCATTTTTGAACCATTTTGGGCTAAAGAGGTTGGGGGTGCGATTTTGGTCATTTTGTACCCATTTTGTGCTAAAAGGGCCGGGGGTGCGATTTTGGTCATTTAGGACCCATTTTGGGCTAAAAGGGCCAGGGGTGCGATTTTGGTCATTTTGGACCCATTTTGGGCTAAAAGGGCCAGGGGTGCGAATTTGGTCATTTTTGACTGATTTCAAGCTAAAAGGCCGGGGGTGCGATTTTGGTCATTTTGTACCCATTTTGGGCTAAAAGGGCCGGGGGTGCGATTTTGGTCATTTTGGACCCATTTTGGGCTAAAAGGTCTGAGGGTGCGATTTTGGCCATTTTTGAACTATTTTGGGCTAAAAGGGTCGGGGGTCCAATTTTGGTCATTTTGTACCCATTTTGGGCTAAAAGGGACGGGGGTGCGATTTTGGTCATTTTTGACTGATTTCCAGCTAAAAGGGCGGGGTTGCGATTTTGGTCATTTTTGAAACATTTTGGGCTAAATGGGATGGGGGTGCGATTTTGGTCATTTTGTACCCATTTTGGGCTAAAAGGGCCAGGGGTGCGATTTTGGTCATTTAGGACCCATTTTGGGCTAAAAGGGCCAGGGGTGCGATTTTGGTCATTTTGGACCCATTTTGGGCTAAAAGGGCCAGGGGTGCAATTTTGGTCATTTTTGACTGATTTCCAGCTAAAAGGGCGAGGGTGCGATTTTGGTCATTTTGGACCCATTTTTGGCTAAAAGCTCAGAGGGTGCGATTTTGGTCATTCTTGACTCATTTTGTGCTAAAAGGTCCGGGGGTGCAATTTTCATCATTTTTGACCCATTTCGGGCTACATGGGCCGGGGGTGCGATTTTGGTCATTTTGGACCCATTTTGGTCTAAAAGGGCCGGGGGTGCGATTTTGATCATTTTTGACTGATTTCCAACTAAAAGGGCGGGGGTGCGTTTTTGGTCATTTTGGACCCATTTTGGGCTTAAAGGGCCGGGGGTGCGATTTTGGTCATTTTTGAACCATTTTGGGCTAAAAGGGCTGGGTGTGCGATTTTGGTAATTCTTGACTGATTTTCAGCTATAAGGGCCGGGGGTGCGATTTCGGTCATTTTTGACCCATTTTGGGCTAAAAGGGCTGGCGGTGCGATTTTTGTCATTTTTGACCCGTTTTGTGCTAAAAGGGCCGGGGTGCGATTTTGGTCATTTTTGGCCCGTTTTCGGCTAAAAGGGCTGGGGGTGCGATTTTGGTCATTTTTTACACGTTTTGTGCTAAAAGGGCCGGGGGTGCGATTTTGGTCATTTTTGACCCGTTTTTGGCTAAAAGGGCCGGGGGTGCGAGTTTTGTCATTTTTGACCCGTTTTTGGCTAAAGGGGCCGGGGGTGCGATTTTGGTCATTTTTGACCCGTTTTTGACTAAAAGGGCCGGGGGTGCGATTTGGGTCATTTTTGACCCGTTTTCGGCTAAAAGGGCTGTGGGTGCGATTTTGGTCATTTTTGACCCGTTTTGGGCTAAAAGAGCCAGGGGTGCGATTTTGGTCATTTATGACCCATTTTGGGCTAAAAGGGCCGGGGGTGCGATTTTGGTCATTTTTGACCTATTTTTGGCTAAAAGGGCCGGGGGTGCGATTTTGGTCATTTTTGACCCGTTTTTTGCTAAAAGGGCTGGGGGTGCGATTTTGGTCATTTTTGACCCGTTTTGGGCTAAAAGGGCCGGGGGTGCGATTTTGGTCATTTTTGACCTTTTTTTGGCTAAAAAGGCCGGGGGTGCGATTTTTGTCATTTTTGACCCGTTTTGTGCTAAAAGGGCCGGGACTGCAATTTTGGTCATTTTTGACCGATTTTCGGCTAAAACAGCCGGGGGTGCGATTTTGGTCATTTTTGACCCGTTTTTGGCTAAAAGGGCCGGGGGTGCGAGTTTCGTCATTTTTGACCCGTTTTTGGCTAAAGGGGCCGGGGGTGCGATTTGGGTCATTTTTGACCCGTTTTCGGCTAAAAGGGCCGTGGGTGCGATTTTGGTCATTTTTTACACGTTTTGTGCTAAAAGGGCCGGGGGTGCGATTTTGGTCATTTTTGACCCGTTTTTGGCTAAAAGGGCCGGGGGTGCGTGTTTTGTCATTTTTAACCCGTTTTTGGCTAAAGGGGCCGGGGGTGCGATTTTGGTCATTTCTGACCCGTTTTTGGCTAAAAGGGCCGGGGGTGCGATTTGGGTCATTTTTGACCCGTTTTGGGCTAAAAGGACCGGGGGTTCAATTTTGGTCATTTTTGACCTGTTTTCGGCTAAAAGGGCCAGGGGTGCGATTTTGGTCATTTTTTACCTGTTTTGTGCTAAAAGGGCCGGGACTGCAATTTTGGTCATTTTTGATCGATTTTCGGCTAAAAGGGCTGGGTGTGCGATTTTGGTCATTTTTGACCCGTTTTCGGCTAAAAGGCCCGGGGGTGCGATTTTTGTCATTTTTGACACGTTTTCGGCTAAAAGTGCTGGGGGTGCAATTTTGGGCATTTTTGACCGATTTTCGGCTAAAAGGTCCGGAGGTGCTATTTTGGTCATTTTTGACCCGTTTTGTGCTAAAAGGGCCGGGGATGCGATTTTGGTTATTTTTGACCCGTTTTTGGCTAAAAGGGCCGGGGGTGCGAGTTTCGTCATTTTTGACCCGTTTTTGGCTAAAGGGGCCGGGGGTGCGATTTTGGTCATTTTTGACCCGTTTTTGGCTAAAAGGGCCGTGGGTGCGATTTGGGTCATTTTTGACCCGTTTTCGGCTAAAAGGGCCGGGGGTGCGATTTTGGTCATTTTTTACACGTTTTGTGCTAAAAGGGCCGGGGGTGCGATTTTGGTCATTTTTGACCCGTTTTTGGCTAAAAGGGCCGGGGGTGCGTGTTTTGTCATTTTTAACCCGTTTTTGGCTAAAGGGGCCGGGGGTGCGATTTTGGTCATTTCTGACCCGTTTTTGGCTAAAAGGGCCGGGGGTGCGATTTGGGTCATTTTTGACCCGTTTTCGGCTAAAAGGGCCGGGGGTGCGATTTTGGTCATTTTTGACCCGATTTGGGCTAAAAGTGCAGAGGGTGCGATTTTGGTCATTTTTGAACCATTTTGGGCTAAAAGGGCTGGGTGTGCGATTTTGGTAATTCTTGACTGATTTTCAGCTATAAGGGCCGGGGGTGCGATTTCGGTCATTTTTGACCCATTTTGGGCTAAAAGGGCTGGCGGTGCGATTTTTGTCATTTTTGACCCGTTTTGTGCTAAAAGGGCCGGGGTGCGATTTTGGTCATTTTTGGCCCGTTTTCGGCTAAAAGGGCTGGGGGTGCGATTTTGGTCATTTTTTACACGTTTTGTGCTAAAAGGGCCGGGGGTGCGATTTTGGTCATTTTTGACCCGTTTTTGGCTAAAAGGGCCGGGGGTGCGAGTTTTGTCATTTTTGACCCGTTTTTGGCTAAAGGGGCCGGGGGTGCGATTTTGGTCATTTTTGACCCGTTTTTGACTAAAAGGGCCGGTGGTGCGATTTGGGTCATTTTTGACACGTTTTCGGCTAAAAGGGCCGGGGGTGCGATTTTGGTCATTTTTGACCCGATTTGGGCTAAAAGGGCCGAGGGTGCGATTTTGGTCATTTTTGACCCGTTTTTGGTTAAAAGGGCTGTGGGTGCGATTTTGGTCATTTTTGACCCGTTTTGGGCTAAAAGAACCAGGGGTGCGATTTTGGTCATTTATGACCCATTTTGGGCTAAAAGGGCCGGGGGTGCGATTTTGGTCATTTTTGACCTATTTTTGGCTAAAAGGGCCGGGGGTGCGATTTTGGTCATTTTTGACCCGTTTTGTGCTAAAAGGGCTGGGGGTGCGATTTTGATCATTTTTGACTCGTTTTGGGCTAAAAGGGCCGGGGGTTCGATTTTGGTCATTTTTGACCTGTTTTCGGCTAAAAGGGCCGGGGGTGCGATTTTGGTCATTTTTGACCTGTTTTTGGCTAAAAAGGCCGGGGGTGCGATTTTTGTCATTTTTGACCCGTTTTGTGCTAAAAGGGCCGGGACTGCAATTTTGGTCATTTTTGACCGATTTTCGGCTAAAACAGCCGGGGGTGCGATTTTGGTCATTTTTGACCCGTTTTTGGCTAAAACGGCCGGGGGTGCGATTTTGGTCATTTTTAATCCGTTTTGGGCTAAAAGGGCTGGGGGTGCGATTTTGGTCATTTTTGACCCGTTTTGGGCTAAAAGGACCGGGGGTTCGATTTTGGTCATTTTTGACCTGTTTTCGGCTAAAAGGGCCGGGGGTGCGATTTTGGTCATTTTTGACCCGTTTTCGGCTAAAAGGGTCGGGGGTTCGATTTTGTTCATTTTTGACCCGTTTTGTGCTATAAGGGCCGGGGGTGCGATTTTGGTCATTTTTGACCTGTTTTGGGCTAAAAGGGCCGGGGGTGCAATTTTGGTCATTTTTGACCTGTTTTCGGCTAAAAGGGCCGGGGGTGCGAATTTGGTCATTTTTGACCCGTTTTCAGCTAAAAGGGCCGGGGGTTCAATTTGGGTCATTTTTGACCCGTTTTCGGCTAAAAGGGCCGGGGGTGCGATTTTGGTCATTTTTGACCCGATTTGGGCTAAAAGGGCCGTGGATGCGATTTTGGTTATTTTTGACCCGTTTATGGCTAAAAGGGCCGGGGGTGTGATTTTGGTCATTTTTGACCCGTTTTGGGCTAAAAGGGCCAGGGGTGCGATTTTGGTCATTTATGACCAATTTTGGGCTAAAAGGGCCGGGGGTGCGATTTTGGTCATTATTGACCTATTTTTGGCTAAAAGGGCCGGGGGTGCGATTTTGGTCATTTTTGACCCGTTTTGTGCTAAAAGGGCTGGGGGTGCGATTTTGGTCATTTTTGACCCGTTTTGGGCTAAAAGGGCCGGGGGTTCGATTTTGGTCATTTTTGACCTGTTTTCGGCTAAAAGGGCCAGGGGTGCGATTTTGGTCATTTTTTACCTGTTTTGTGCTAAAAGGGCTGGGACTGCAATTTTGGTCATTTTTGATCGATTTTCGGCTAAAAGGGCTGGGGGTGCGATTTTGGTCATTTTTGACCCGTTTTCGGCTAAAAGGCCCGGGGGTGCGATTTTTGTCATTTTTGACACGTTTTCGGCTAAAAGTGCTGGGGGTTGCAATTTTGGGCATTTTTGACCGATTTTCGGCTAAAAGGTCCGGAGGTGCTATTTTGGTCATTTTTGACCCGTTTTGTGCTAAAAGGGCCGTGGATGCGATTTTTGTCATTTTTGACCCGTTTTGTGCTAAAAGGGCCGGGACTGCAATTTTGGTCATTTTTGACCGATTTTCGGCTAAAAGGGCCGGGGGTGCGATTTTGGTCATTTTTGACCCGTTTTTGGCTAAAAGGGCCGGGGGTGCGATTTGGGTCATTTTTGACCCGTTTTCGGCTAAAAGGGCCGGGGGTGCGATTTTGGTCATTTAGGACCCATTTTGGGCTAAAAGGGCCAGGGGTGCGATTTTGGTCATTTTGGACCCATTTTGGGCTAAAAGGGCCAGGGGTGCAATTTTGGTCATTTTTGACTGATTTCCAGCTAAAAGGGCGAGGGTGCGATTTTGGTCATTTTGGACCCATTTTTGGCTAAAAGCTCAGAGGGTGCGATTTTGGTCATTCTTGACTCATTTTGTGCTAAAAGGTCCGGGGGTGCAATTTTCATCATTTTTGACCCATTTCGGGCTACATGGGCCGGGGGTGCGATTTTTGTCATTTTGGACCCATTTTGGTCTAAAAGGGCCGGGGGTGCGATTTTGATCATTTTTGACTGATTTCCAACTAAAAGGGCGGGGGTGCGATTTTGGTCATTTTGGACCCATTTTGGGCTTAAAGGGCCGGGGGTGCGATTTTGGTCATTTTTGAACCATTTTGGGCTAAAAGGGCTGGGTGTGCGATTTTGGTAATTCTTGACTGATTTTCAGCTATAAGGGCCGGGGGTGCGATTTCGGTCATTTTTGACCCATTTTGGGCTAAAAGGGCTGGCGGTGCGATTTTTGCCATTTTTGACCCGTTTTGTGCTAAAAGGGCCGGGGTGCGATTTTGGTCATTTTTGGCCCGTTTTCGGCTAAAAGGGCTGGGGGTGCGATTTTGGTCATTTTTTACACGTTTTGTGCTAAAAGGGTCGGGGGTGCGATTTTGGTCATTTTTGACCCGTTTTTGGCTAAAAGGGCCGGGGGTGCGAGTTTTGTCATTTTTGACCCGTTTTTGGCTAAAGGGGCCGGGGGTGCGATTTTGGTCATTTTTGACCCGTTTTTAACTAAAAGGGCCGGGGGTGCGATTTGGGTCATTTTTGACCCGTTTTCGGCTAAAAGGGCTGTGGGTGCGATTTTGGTCATTTTTGACCCGTTTTGGGCTAAAAGAGCCAGGGGTGCGATTTTGGTCATTTATTACCCATTTTGGGCTAAAAGGGCCGGGGGTGCGATTTTGGTCATTTTTGACCTATTTTTGGCTAAAAGGGCCGGGGGTGCGATTTTGGTCATTTTTGACCCGTTTTTTGCTAAAAGGGCTGGGGGTGCGATTTTGGTCATTTTTGACCCGTTTTGGGCTAAAAGGGCCGGGGGTGCGATTTTGGTCATTTTTGACCTTTTTTGGCTAAAAAGGCCGGGGGTGCGATTTTTGTCATTTTTGACCCGTTTTGTGCTAAAAGGGCCGGGACTGCAATTTTGGTCATTTTTGACCGATTTTCGGCTAAAACAGCCGGGAGTGCGATTTTGGTCATTTTTGACCCGTTTTTGGCTAAAAGGGCCGGGGGTGCGAGTTTCGTCATTTTTGACCCGTTTTTGGCTAAAGGGGCCGGGGGTGCGATTTTGGTCATTTTTGACCCGTTTTTGGCTAAAAGGGCCGTGGGTGCGATTTGGGTCATTTTTGACCCGTTTTCGGCTAAAAGGGCCGGGGGTGCGATTTTGGTCATTTTTTACACGTTTTGTGCTAAAAGGGCCGGGGGTGCGATTTTGGTCATTTTTGACCCGTTTTTGGCTAAAAGGGCCGGGGGTGCGTGTTTTGTCATTTTTAACCCGTTTTTGGCTAAAGGGGCCGGGGGTGCGATTTTGGTCATTTCTGACCCGTTTTTGGCTAAAAGGGCCGGGGGTGCGATTTGGGTCATTTTTGACCCGTTTTCGGCTAAAAGGGCCGGGGGTGCGATTTTGGTCTTTTTTGACCCGATTTGGGCTAAAAGTGCAGAGGTTGTGATTTTGGTCATTTTTGAACCATTTTGGGCTAAAAGGGCTGGGTGTGCGATTTTGGTAATTCTTGACTGATTTTCAGCTATAAGGGCCGGGGGTGCGATTTCGGTCATTTTTGACCCATTTTGGGCTAAAAGGGCTGGCGGTGCGATTTTTGTCATTTTTGACCCGTTTTGTGCTAAAAGGGCCGGGGTGCGATTTTGGTCATTTTTGGCCCGTTTTCGGCTAAAAGGGCTGGGGGTGCGATTTTGGTCATTTTTTACACGTTTTGTGCTAAAAGGGCCGGGGGTGCGAGTTTTGTCATTTTTGACCCGTTTTTGGCTAAAGGGGCCGGGGGTGCAATTTTGGTCATTTTTGACCCGTTTTGGGCTAAAAGGGCCAGGGGTGCGATTTTGGTCATTTATGACCCATTTTGGGCTAAAAGGGCCGGGGGTGCGATTTTGGTCATTTTTGACCCGTTTTTGGCTAAAAGGGCCGGGGGTGCGATTTGGGTCATTTTTGACCCGTTTTCGGCTAAAAGGGCCGGGGGTACGATTTTGGTCATTTTTGACCCGATTTGGGCTAAAAGGGCCGAGGGTGCGATTTTGGTTATTTTTGACCCGTTTTTGGCTAAAAGGGCCGGGGGTGTGATTTTGGTCATTTTTGACCCGTTTTGAGCTAAAAGGGCCAGGGGTGCGATTTTGGTCATTTATGACCCATTTTGGGCTAAAAGGGCCGGGGGTGCGATTTTGGTCATTTTTGACCTATTTTTGGCTAAAAGGGCCGTGGGTGCGATTTTGGTCATTTTTGACCCGTTTTGTGCTAAAAGGGCTGGGGGTGCGATTTTGGTCATTTTTGACCCGTTTTGGGCTAAAAGGGCCGGGGGTTCGATTTTGGTCATTTTTGACCTGTTTTCGGCTAAAAGGGCCGGGGGTGCGATTTTGGTCATTTTTTACCTGTTTTTGGCTAAAAAGGCCGGGGGTGCGATTTTTGTCATTTTTGACCCGTTTTGTGCTAAAAGGGCCGGGACTGCAATTTTGGTCATTTTTGATCAATTTTCGGCTAAAAGGGCCGGGGGGTGCGATTTTGGTCATTTTTGACCCGTTTTCGGCCAAAAGGCCCGGAGGTGCGATTTTTGTCATTTTTGACACGTTTTCGGCTAAAAGTGCTGGGGGTGCAATTTTGGTCATTTTTGACCGATTTTCGGCTAAAAGGTCCGGAGGTGCTATTTTCGTCATTTTTGACCCGTTTTGTGCTAAAAGGGCCGGGGATGCGATTTTGGTTATTTTTGACCCGTTTTTGGCTAAAAGGGCCGGGGGTGCGAGTTTCGTCATTTTTGACCCGTTTTTGGCAAAAGGGGCCGGGGGTGCGATTTTGGTCATTTTTGACCCGTTTTTGGCTAAAAGGGCCGGGGGTGCGATTTGGGTCATTTTTTACACGTTTTCGGCTAAAAGGGCCGGGGGTGCGATTTTGGTCATTTTTGACCCGTTTTTGGCTAAAAGGGCCGGGGGTGCGAGTTTTGTCATTTTTAACCCGTTTTTGGCTAAAGGGGCCGGGGGTTCGATTTTGGGCATTTCTGACCCGTTTTTGGCTAAAAGGGCCGGGGGTGCGATTTGGGTCATTTTTTACCCGTTTTCGGCTAAAAGGGCCGGGGGTGCGATTTTGGTCATTTTTGACCCGATTTGGGCTAAAAGTGCCGAGGGTGCGATTTTGGTCATTTTTGACCCGTTTTTGACTAAAAGGGCCGGGGGTGCGATTTTGGTCATTTTTAATCCGTTTTGGGCTAAAAGGGCCAGGGGTGCGATTTTGGTCATTTATGACCCATTTTGGGCTAAAAGGGCCGGGGGTGCGATTTTGGTCATTTTTGACATATTTTTGGCTAAAAGGGCCGGGGGTGCGATTTTGGTCATTTTTGACCAATTTTCGGCTAAAAGGGCCGGGGGTGCGATTTTGGTCATTTTTGACCCGTTTTGTGCTAAAAGGGCTGGGGGTGCGATTTTGGTCATTTTTGACCCATTTTGGGCTAAAAGGGCCGGGGGTTCGATTTTGGTCATTTTTGACCCATTTTGGGCTAAAAGGGCCGGGACTGCAATTTTGGTCATTTTTGACTGATTTTCGGCTAAAAGGGCCAGGGGTGCGATTTTGGTCATTTTTGACCCGATTTGGGCTAAAAGGGCTGAGGGTGCGATTTTGGTTATTTTTGACCCGTTTTTGGCTAAAAGGGCCGGGGGGGTGATTTTGGTCATTTTTGACCCGTTTTGGGCTAAAAGGGCCAGGGGTGCGATTTTGGTCATTTATGACCCATTTTGGGCTAAAAGGGCCGGGGGTGCGATTTTTGTCATTTTTGACCTATTTTTGGCTAAAAAGGCCGGGGGTGCGATTTTGGTCATTTTTGACCCGTTTTGTGCTAAAAGGGCTAGGGGTGCGATTTTGGTCATTTTTGACCCGTTTTGGGCTAAAAGGGCCGGGGGTTCGATTTTGGTCATTTTTGACCTGTTTTCGGCTAAAAGGGCCGGGGGTGCGATTTTGGTCATTTTTTACCTGTTTTTGGCTAAAAAGGCCGGGGGTGCGATTTTTGTCATTTTTGACCCGTTTTGTGCTAAAAGGGCCGGGACTGCAATTTTGGTCATTTTTGATCGATTTTCGGCTAAAAGGGCCGGGGGTGCGATTTTGGTCATTTTTGACCCGTTTTCGGCTAAAACGCCCGGGGGTGCGATTTTTGTCATTTTTGACACGTTTTCGTCTAAAAGTGCTGGGGGTGCAATTTTGGTCATTTTTGACCGATTTTCGGCTAAAAGGTCCGGAGGTGCTATTTTGGTCATTTTTGACCCGTTTTGTGCTAAAAGGGCCGGGGATGCGATTTTGGTTATTTTTGACCCGTTTTTGGCTAAAAGGGCCGGGGGTGCGAGTTTCGTCATTTTTGACCCGTTTTTGGCTAAAGGGGCCGGGGGTGCGATTTTGGTCATTTTTGACCCGTTTTTGGCTAAAAGGGCCGGGGGTGCGATTTGGGTCATTTTTGACCCGTTTTCGGCTAAAAGGGCCGGGGGCGCGATTTTGGTCATTTTTTACACGTTTTGTGCTAAAAGGGCCGGGGGTGCGATTTTGGTCATTTTTGACCCGTTTTTGGCTAAAACGGCCGGGGGTGCGAGTTTTGTCATTTTTAACCCGTTTTTGGCTAAAGGGGCCGGGGGTGCGATTTTGGTCATTTCTGACCCGTTTTTGGCTAAAAGGGCCGGGGGTGCGATTTGGGTCATTTTTTACCCGTTTTCGGCTAAAAGGGCCGGGGGTGCGATTTTGGTCATTTTTGACCCGATTTGGGCTATAAGTGCCGAGGGTGCGATTTTGGTCATTTTTGACCCGTTTTTGACTAAAAGGGCCGGGGGTGCGATTTTGGTCATTTTTAATCCGTTTTGGGCTAAAAGGGCCAGGGGTGCGATTTTGGTCATTTATGACCCATTTTGGGCTAAAAGGTCCGGGGGTGCGATTTTGGTCATTTTTGACATATTTTTGGCTAAAAGGGCCGGGGGTGCGATTTTGGTCATTTTTGACCAATTTTCGGCTAAAAGGGCCGGGGGTGCGATTTTGGTCATTTTTGACCCGTTTTGTGCTAAAAGGGCTGGGGGTGCGATTTTGGTCATTTTTGACCCATTTTGGGCTAAAAGGGTCGGGGGTTCGATTTTGGTCATTTTTGACCCATTTTGGGCTAAAAGGGCCGGGGGTGCGATTTTGGTCATTTTTGACCCGTTTTGGGCTAAAAGGGCCGGGGGTGCAATTTTGGTCATTTTTGACCTGTTTTCGGCTAAAAGGGCCGGGGGTGCGAATTTGGTCATTTTTGACCCGTTTTCAGCTAAAAGGGCCGGGGATGCGATTTTGGTCATTTTTGACCCATTTTGGGCTAAAAAGGCTGTGGGTGCGATTTTGGTCATTTTTGACTAATTTTTGGCTAAAAGGGCCGTGGGTGTGATTTTGGTCATTTTTTAACGATTTTCGGCTAAAAGGGCTGGGGGTGCGATTTTGGTCATTTTTGACATGTGTTGTGCTACAAGGGACGGGGGTGCGATTTTTGTCATTTTTGACCCCTTTTCAGCTAAAAGGGCCGGGGGTGCGATTTTTGTCATTTTTGACCGATTTTTGGCTAAAAGGGCCGGGGGTTCGATTTTGGTAATTTTTGACCCGTTTTCGGCTAAAAGGGCCGGGGGTGCGATTTTTGTCATTTTTTACACGTTTTGTGCTAAAAGGGCCGGGGGTGCGATTTTGGTCATTTTTGACCCGTTTTCGGCTAAAAGGGCCGGGGGTGCGATTTTGGTCATTTTTGACCCGTTTTTGGCTAAAAGGGCCGGGGGTGCGATTTGGGTCATTTTTGACCCATTTTCGGCTAAAAGGGCCGGGGGTGCGATTTTGGTCATTTTTGACCCGTTTTTGGCTAAAAGGGCCGGGGGTGCGATTTGGGTCATTTTTGACCCGTTTTGGGCTAAAAGAGCCAGGGGTGCGATTTTGGTCATTTATTACCCATTTTGGGCTAAAAGGGCCGGGGGTGCGATTTTGGTCATTTTTGACCTATTTTTGGCTAAAAGGGCCGGGGGTGCGATTTTGGTCATTTTTGACCCGTTTTTTGCTAAAAGGGCTGGGGGTGCGATTTTGGTCATTTTTGACCCGTTTTGGGCTAAAAGGGCCGGGGGTGCGATTTTGGTCATTTTTGACTTTTTTTGGCTAAAAAGGCCGGGGGTGCGATTTTTGTCATTTTTGACCCGTTTTGTGCTAAAAGGGCCGGGACTGCAATTTTGGTCATTTTTGACCGATTTTCGGCTAAAAGGGCCGGGGGTGCGATTTTGGTCATTTTTGACCCGTTTTTGGCTAAAAGGGCCGGGGGTGCGATTTGGGTCATTTTTGACCCGTTTTCGGCTAAAAGGGCCGGGGGTGCGATTTTGGTCATTTAGGACCCGTTTTTGGCTAAAAGGGCCGGGGGTGCGATTTTGGTCATTTTTAATCCGTTTTGGGCTAAAAGGGTTGGGGGTGCGATTTTGGTCATTTTTGACCCGTTTTGGGCTAAAAGGACCGGGGGTTCGATTTTGGTCATTTTTGAACCGTTTTCGGCTAAAAGGGTCGGGGGTTCGATTTTGTTCATTTTTGACCCGTTTTGTGCTATAAGGGCCGGGGGTGCGATTTTGGTCATTTTTGACCCGTTTTGGGCTAAAAGGGCCGGGGGTGCAATTTTGGTCATTTTTGACCTGTTTTCGGCTAAAAGGGCCGGGGGTGCGATTTTGGTAATTTTTGACATGTGTTGTGCTACAAGGGACGGGGGTGCGATTTTTGTCATTTTTGACCCCTTTTCAGCTAAAAGGGCCGGGGGTGCGATTTTTGTCATTTTTGACCGATTTTCGGCTAAAAGGGCCGGGGGTTCGATTTTGGTAATTTTTGACCCGTTTTCGGCTAAAAGCGCCGGGGGTGCGATTTTTGTCATTTTTGACCCGTTTTCGGCTAAAAGGGCCGGGGGTGCGATTTCTGGCTAAAAGGGCCGGGGGTGCGATTTTGGTCATTTTTGACCCGTTTTGTGCTAAAAGGGCCGGGGTGCGATTTTGGTCTTTTTTGACCCGTTTTGTGCTAAAAGGGCAGGGGGTGCGATTTTGGTCATTTTTGACCCGTTTTGGGCTAAAAGGGCCAGGGGTGCGATTTTGGTCATTTTGGACCCATTTTGGGCTAAAAGGGCCAGGGGTGCAATTTTGGTCATTGTTGACTGATTTCCAGCTAAAAGGGCGAGGGTGCGATTTTGGTCATTTTGGACCCATTTTTGGCTAAAAGCTCAGAGGGTGCGATTTTGGTCATTTTTGAACGTTTTGTGCTAAAAGGGCTGGGGGTGCGATTTTGGTCATTTTTGACCCGTTTTGGGCTAAAAGGGCCGGGGGTTCGAATTTGGTCATTTTTGACCTGTTTTCGGCTAAAAGGGCCAGGGGTGCGATTTTGGTCATTTTTTACCTGTTTTGTGCTAAAAGGGCTGGGACTGCAATTTTGGTCATTTTTGATCGATTTTCGGCTAAAAGGGCTGGGGGTGCGATTTTGGTCATTTTTGACCCGTTTTCGGCTAAAAGGCCCGGGGGTGCGATTTTTGTCATTTTTGACACGTTTTCGGCTAAAAGTGCTGGGGGTGCAATTTTGGGCATTTTTGACCGATTTTCGGCTAAAAGGTCCGGAGGTGCTATTTTGGTCATTTTTGACCCGTTTTGTGCTAAAAGGGCCGTGGATGCGATTTTTGTCATTTTTGACCCGTTTTGTGCTAAAAGGGCCGGGACTGCAATTTTGGTCATTTTTGACCGATTTTCGGCTAAAAGGGCCGGGGGTGCGATTTTGGTCATTTTTGACCCGTTTTTGGCTAAAAGGGCCGGGGGTGCGATTTGGGTCATTTTTGACCCGTTTTCGGCTAAAAGGGCCGGGGGTGCGATTTTGGTCATTTAGGACCCATTTTGGGCTAAAAGGGCCAGGGGTGCGATTTTGGTAATTTTGGACCCATTTTGGGCTAAAAGGGCCAGGGGTGCAATTTTGGTCATTTTTGACTGATTTCCAGCTAAAAGGGCGAGGGTGCGATTTTGGTCATTTTGGACCCATTTTTGGCTAAAAGCTCAGAGGGTGCGATTTTGGTCATTCTTGACTCATTTTGTGCTAAAAGGTCCGGGGGTGCAATTTTCATCATTTTTGACCCATTTCGGGCTACATGGGCCGGGGGTGCGATTTTTGTCATTTTGGACCCATTTTGGTCTAAAAGGGCCGGGGGTGTGATTTTGATCATTTTTGACTGATTTCCAACTAAAAGGGCGGGGGTGCGATTTTGGTCATTTTGGACCCATTTTGGGCTTAAAGGGCCGGGGGTGCGATTTTGGTCATTTTTGACTGATTTTCAGCTATAAGGGCCGGGGGTGCGATTTCGGTCATTTTTGACCCATTTTGGGCTAAAAGGGCTGGCGGTGCGATTTTTGTCATTTTTGACCCGTTTTGTGCTAAAAGGGCCGTGGTGCGATTTTGGTCATTTTTGGCCCGTTTTCGGCTAAAAGGGCTGGGGGTGCGATTTTGGTCATTTTTTACACGTTTTGTGCTAAAAGGGTCGGGGGTGCGATTTTGGTCATTTTTGACCCGTTTTTGGCTAAAAGGGCCGGGGGTGCGAGTTTTGTCATTTTTGACCCGTTTTTGGCTAAAGGGGCCGGGGGTGCGATTTTGGTCATTTTTGACCCGTTTTTAACTAAAAGGGCCGGGGGTGCGATTTGGGTCATTTTTGACCCGTTTTCGGCTAAAAGGGCTGTGGGTGCGATTTTGGTCATTTTTGACCCGTTTTGGGCTAAAAGAGCCAGGGGTGCGATTTTGGTCATTTATTACCCATTTTGGGCTAAAAGGGCCGGGGGTGCGATTTTGGTCATTTTTGACCTATTTTTGGCTAAAAGGGCCGGGGGTGCGATTTTGGTCATTTTTGACCCGTTTTTTGCTAAAAGGGCTGGGGGTGCGATTTTGGTCATTTTTGACCCGTTTTGGGCTAAAAGGGCCGGGGGTGCGATTTTGGTCATTTTTGACCTTTTTTGGCTAAAAAGGCCGGGGGTGCGATTTTTGTCATTTTTGACCCGTTTTGTGCTAAAAGGGCCGGGACTGCAATTTTGGTCATTTTTGACCGATTTTCGGCTAAAACAGCTGGGAGTGCGATTTTGGTCATTTTTGACCCGTTTTTGGCTAAAAGGGCCGGGGGTGCGAGTTTCGTCATTTTTGACCCGTTTTTGGCTAAAGGGGCCGGGGGTGCGATTTTGGTCATTTTTGACCCGTTTTTGGCTAAAAGGGCCGTGGGTGCGATTTGGGTCATTTTTGACCCGTTTTCGGCTAAAAGGGCCGGGGGTGCGATTTTGGTCATTTTTTACACATTTTGTGCTAAAAGGGCCGGGGGTGCGATTTTGGTCATTTTTGACCCGTTTTTGGCTAAAAGGGCCGGGGGTGCGTGTTTTGTCATTTTTAACCCGTTTTTGGCTAAAGGGGCCGGGGGTGCGATTTTGGTCATTTCTGACCCGTTTTTGGCTAAAAGGGCCGGGGGTGCGATTTGGGTCATTTTTGACCCGTTTTGGGCTAAAAGGACCGGGGGTTCGATTTTGGTCATTTTTGACCTGTTTTCGGCTAAAAGGGCCAGGGGTGCGATTTTGGTCATTTTTTACCTGTTTTGTGCTAAAAGGGCCGGGACTGCAATTTTGGTCATTTTTGATCGATTTTCGGCTAAAAGGGCTGGGGGTGCAATTTTGGGCATTTTTGACCGATTTTCGGCTAAAAGGTCCGGAGGTGCTATTTTGGTCATTTTTGACCCGTTTTGTGCTAAAAGGGCCGGGGATGCGATTTTGGTTATTTTTGACCCGTTTTTGGCTAAAAGGGCCGGGGGTGCGAGTTTCGTCATTTTTGACCCGTTTTTGGCTAAAGGGGCCGGGGGTGCGATTTTGGTCATTTTTGACCCGTTTTTGGCTAAAAGGGCCGTGGGTGCGATTTGGGTCATTTTTGACCCGTTTTCGGCTAAAAGGGCCGGGGGTGCGATTTTGGTCATTTTTTACACGTTTTGTGCTAAAAGGGCCGGGGGTGCGATTTTGGTCATTTTTGACCCGTTTTTGGCTAAAAGGGCCGGGGGTGCGTGTTTTGTCATTTTTAACCCGTTTTTGGCTAAAGGGGCCGGGGGTGCGATTTTGGTCATTTCTGACCCGTTTTTGGCTAAAAGGGCCGGGGGTGCGATTTGGGTCATTTTTGACCCGTTTTCGGCTAAAAGGGCCGGGGGTGCGATTTTGGTCATTTTTGACCCGATTTGGGCTAAAAGTGCAGAGGGTGCGATTTTGGTCATTTTTGAACCATTTTGGGCTAAAAGGGCTGGGTGTGCGATTTTGGTAATTCTTGACTGATTTTCAGCTATAAGGGCCGGGGGTGCGATTTCGGTCATTTTTGACCCATTTTGGGCTAAAAGGGCTGGCGGTGCGATTTTTGTCATTTTTGACCCGTTTTTGACTAAAAGGGCCGGTGGTGCGATTTGGGTCATTTTTGACCCGTTTTCGGCTAAAAGGGCCGGGGGTGCGATTTTGGTCATTTTTGACCGATTTGGGCTAAAAGGGCCGAGGGTGCGATTTTGGTCATTTTTGACCCGTTTTTGGTTAAAAGGGCTGTGGGTGCGATTTTGGTCATTTTTGACCCGTTTTGGGCTAAAAGAGCCAGGGGTGCGATTTTGGTCATTTATGACCCATTTTGGGCTAAAAGGGCCGGGGGTGCGATTTTGGTCATTTTTGACCTATTTTTGGCTAAAAGGGCCGGGGGTGCGATTTTGGTCATTTTTGACCCGTTTTGTGCTAAAAGGGCTGGGGGTGCGATTTTGGTCATTTTTGACCCGTTTTGGGCTAAAAGGGCCGGGGGTTCGATTTTGGTCATTTTTGACCTGTTTTCGGCTAAAAGGGCCGGGGGTGCGATTTTGGTCATTTTTGACCTGTTTTTGGCTAAAAAGGCCGGGGGTGCGATTTTTGTCATTTTTGACCCGTTTTGTGCTAAAAGGGCCGGGACTGCAATTTTGGTCATTTTTGACCGATTTTCGGCTAAAACAGCCGGGGGTGCGATTTTGGTCATTTTTGACCGATTTTCGGCTAAAAGGTCCGGAGGTGCTATTTTGGTCATTTTTGACCCGTTTTGTGCTAAAAGGGCCGGGGATGCGATTTTGGTTATTTTTGACCCGTTTTTGGCTAAAAGGGCCGGGGGTGCGAGTTTCGTCATTTTTGACCCGTTTTTGGCTAAAGGGGCTGGGGGTGCGATTTTGGTCATTTTTGACCCGTTTTTGGCTAAAAGGGCCGTGGGTGCGATTTGGGTCATTTTTGACCCGTTTTCGGCTAAAAGGGCCGGGGGTGCGATTTTGGTCATTTTTTACACGTTTTGTGCTAAAAGGGCCGGGGGTGCGATTTTGGTCATTTTTGACCCGTTTTTGGCTAAAAGGGCCGGGGGTGCGTGTTTTGTCATTTTTAACCCGTTTTTGGCTAAAGGGGCCGGGGGTGCGATTTTGGTCATTTCTGACCCGTTTTTGGCTAAAAGGGCCGGGGGTGCGATTTGGGTCATTTTTGATCCGTTTTCGGCTAAAAGGGCCGGGGGTGCGATTTTGGTCATTTTTGACCCGATTTGGGCTAAAAGTGCAGAGGGTGCGATTTTGGTCATTTTTGAACCATTTTGGGCTAAAAGGGCTGGGTGTGCGATTTTGGTAATTCTTGACTGATTTTCAGCTATAAGGGCCGGGGGTGCGATTTCGGTCATTTTTGACCCATTTTGGGCTAAAAGGGCTGGCGGTGCGATTTTTGTCATTTTTGACCCGTTTTTGACTAAAAGGGCCGGTGGTGCGATTTGGGTAATTTTTGACCCGTTTTCGGCTAAAAGGGCCGGGGGTGCGATTTTGGTCATTTTTGACCGATTTGGGCTAAAAGGGCCGAGGGTGCGATTTTGGTCATTTTTGACCCGTTTTTGGTTAAAAGGGCTGTGGGTGCGATTTTGGTCATTTTTGACCCGTTTTGGGCTAAAAGAGCCAGGGGTGCGATTTTGGTCATTTATGACCCATTTTGGGCTAAAAGGGCCGGGGGTGCGATTTTGGTCATTTTTGACCTATTTTTGGCTAAAAGGGCCGGGGGTGCGATTTTGGTCATTTTTGACCCGTTTTGTGCTAAAAGGGCTGGGGGTGCGATTTTGGTCATTTTTGACCCGTTTTGGGCTAAAAGGGCCGGGGGTTCGATTTTGGTCATTTTTGACCTGTTTTCGGCTAAAAGGGCCGGGGGTGCGATTTTGGTCATTTTTGACCTGTTTTTGGCTAAAAAGGCCGGGGGTGCGATTTTTGTCATTTTTGACCCGTTTTGTGCTAAAAGGGCCGGGACTGCAATTTTGGTCATTTTTGACCGATTTTCGGCTAAAACAGCCGGGGGTGCGATTTTGGTCATTTTTGACCCGTTTTTGGCTAAAAGGGCCGGGGGTGCGATTTTGGTCATTTTTAATCCGTTTTGGGCTAAAAGGGCTGGGGGTGCGATTTTGGTCATTTTTGACCCGTTTTGGGCTAAAAGGACCGGGGGTTCGATTTTGGTCATTTTTGACCTGTTTTCGGCTAAAAGGGCCGGGGGTGCGATTTTGGTCATTTTTGACCCGTTTTCGGCTAAAAGGGTCGGGGGTTCGATTTTGTTCATTTTTGACCCGTTTTGTGCTATAAGGGCCGGGGGTGCGATTTTGGTCATTTTTGACCCGTTTTGGGCTAAAAGGGCCGGGGGTGCAATTTTGGTCATTTTTGACCTGTTTTCGGCTAAAAAGGCCGGGGGTGCGAATTTGGTCATTTTTGACCCGTTTTCAGCTAAAAGGGCCGGGGGTTCAATTTGGGTAATTTTTGACCCGTTTTTGGCTAAAAGGGCCGGGGGTGCGATTTTGGTCATTTTTGACCCGATTTGGGCTAAAAGGGCCGTGGATGCGATTTTGGTTATTTTTGACCCGTTTATGGCTAAAAGGGCCGGGGGTGTGATTTTGGTCATTTTTGACCCGTTTTGGGCTAAAAGGGCCAGGGGTGCGATTTTGGTCATTTATGACCAATTTTGGGCTAAAAGGGCCGGGGGTGCGATTTTGGTCATTTTTGACCTATTTTTGGCTAAAAGGGCCGGGGGTGCGATTTTGGTCATTTTTGACCCGTTTTGTGCTAAAAGGGCTGGGGGTGCGATTTTGGTCATTTTTGACCCTTTTTAGGCTAAAAGGGCCGGGGGTTCGATTTTGGTCATTTTTGACCTGTTTTCGGCTAAAAGGGCCAGGGGTGCGATTTTGGTCATTTTTTACCTATTTTGTGCTAAAAGGGCTGGGACTGCAATTTTGGTCATTTTTGATCGATTTTCGGCTAAAAGGGCTGGGGGTGCGATTTTGGTCATTTTTGACCCGTTTTCGGCTAAAAGGCCCGGGGGTGCGATTTTTGTCATTTTTGACAAGTTTTCGGCGAAAAGTGCTGGGGGTGCAATTTTGGGCATTTTTGACCGATTTTCGGCTAAAAGGTCCGGAGGTGCTATTTTTGTCATTTTTGACCCGTTTTGTGCTAAAAGGGCCGGGGATGCGATTTTGGTTATTTTTGACCCGTTTTTGGCTAAAAGGGCCGGGGGTGCGAGTTTCGTCATTTTTGACCCGTTTTTGGCTAAAGGGGCCGGGGGTGCGATTTTGGTCATTTTTTACCCTTTTTTGGCTAAAAGGGCCGTGGGTGCGATTTGGGTCATTTTTGACCCGTTTTCGGCTAAAAGGGCCGGGGGTGCGATTTTGGTCATTTTTTACACGTTTTGTGCTAAAAGGGCCGGGGGTGCGATTTTGGTCATTTTTGACCCGTTTTTGGCTAAAAGGGCCGGGGGTGCGATTTTGGTCATTTCTGACCCGTTTTTGGCTAAAAGGGCCGGGGGTGCGATTTTGGTCATTTTTGACCCGTTTTCGGCTAAAAGGGCCGGGGGTGCGATTTTGGTCATTTTTGACCTGATTTGGGCTAAAAGTGCCGAGGGTGCGATTTTGGTCATTTTTGACCCGTTTTTGGCTAAAAGGGCCGGGGGTGCGATTTTGGTCATTTTTAATCCGTTTTGGGCTAAAAGGGCTGGGGGTGCGATTTTGGTCATTTTTGACCCGTTTTGGGCTAAAAGGACCGGGGGTTCGATTTTGGTCATTTTTGACCTGTTTTCGGCTAAAAGGGCCGGGGGTGCGATTTTGGTCATTTTTGACCCTTTTTCGGCTAAAAGGGTCGGGGGTTCGATTTTGTTCATTTTTGACCCGTTTTGTGCTATAAGGGCCGGGGGTGCGATTTTGGTCATTTTTTACCCGTTTTGGGCTAAAAGGGCCGGGGGTGCAATTTTGGTCATTTTTGACCTGTTTTCGGCTAAAAGGGCCGGGGGTGCGAATTTGGTCATTTTTGACCCGTTTTCAGCTAAAAGGGCCGGGGATGCGATTTTGGTCATTTTTGACCCATTTTGGGCTAAAAAGGCCGGGGGTGCGATTTTGGTAATTTTTGACTAATTTTTGGCTAAAAGGGCCGTGGGTGTGATTTTGGTCATTTTTTACCGATTTTCGGCTAAAAGGGTTGGGGGTGCGATTTTGGTCATTTTTGACATGTGTTGTGCTACAAGGGACGGGGGTGCGATTTTTGTCATTTTTGACCCCTTTTCAGCTAAAAGGGCCGGGGGTGCGATTTTTGTCATTTTTGACCGATTTTCGGCTAAAAGGGCCGGGGGTTCGATTTTGGTAATTTTTGACCTGTTTTCGGCTAAAAGGGCCGGGGGTGCGATTTCTGGCTAAAAGGGCCGGGGGTGCGATTTTGGTCATTTTTGACCCGTTTTGTGCTAAAAGGGCCGGGGTGCGATTTTGGTCTTTTTTGACCCGTTTTGTGCTAAAAGGGCAGGGGGTGCGATTTTGGTCATTTTTGACCTGTTTTGGGCTAAAAGGGCCAGGGGTGCGATTTTGGTCATTTTGGACCCATTTTGGGCTAAAAGGGCCAGGGGTGCAATTTTGGTCATTTTTGACTGATTTCCAGCTAAAAGGGCGAGGGTGCGATTTTGGTCATTTTGGACCCATTTTTGGCTAAAAGCTCAGAGGGTGCGATTTTGGTCATTCTTGACTCATTTTGTGCTAAAAGATCCGGGGGTGCAATTTTCATCATTTTTGACCCATTTCGAGCTACATGGGCCGGGGGTGCGATTTTGGTCATTTTGGACCCATTTTGGGATAAAAGTGCCGGGGGTGCGATTTTGATCATTTTTGACTGATTTCCAACTAAAAGGGCGGGGGTGCGATTTTGGTCATTTTGGACCCATTTTGGGCTTAAAGGGCCGGGGGTGCGATTTTGGTCATTTTTGAACCATTTTGGGCTAAAAGGGCTGGGTGTGCGATCTTGGTAATTCTTGACTGATTTTTAGCTATAAGGGCCGGGGGTGCGATTTCGGTCATTTTTGACCCATTTTGGGCTAAAAGGGCTGGCGGTGCGATTTTTGTCATTTTTGACCCGTTTTGTGCTAAAAGGGCCGGGGTGCGATTTTGGTCATTTTTGGCCCGTTTTCGGCTAAAAGGGCTGGGGGTGCGATTTTGGTCATTTTTTACACGTTTTGTGCTAAAAGGGCCGGGGGTGCGAGTTTTGTCATTTTTGACCTGTTTTTGGCTAAAGGGGCCGGGGGTGCAACTTTGGTCATTTTTGACCCGTTTTGGGCTAAAAGGGCCAGGGGTGCGATTTTGGTCATTTATGACCCATTTTGGGCTAAAAGGGCCGGGGGTGCGATTTTGGTCATTTTTGACCCGTTTTTGGCTAAAAGGGCCGGGGGTGCGATTTGGGTCATTTTTGACCCGTTTTCGGCTAAAAGGGCCGGGGGTACGATTTTGGTCATTTTTGACCCGATTTGGGCTAAAAGGGCCGAGGGTGCGATTTTGGTTATTTTTGACCCGTTTTTGGCTAAAAGGGCCGGGGGTGTGATTTTGGTCATTTTTGACCCGTTTTGAGCTAAAAGGGCCAGGGGTGCGATTTTGGTCATTTATGACCCATTTTGGGCTAAAAGGGCCGGGGGTGCGATTTTGGTCATTTTTGACCTATTTTTGGCTAAAAGGGCCGTGGGTGCGATTTTGGTCATTTTTGACCCGTTTTGTGCTAAAAGGGCTGGGGGTGCGATTTTGGTCATTTTTGACCCGTTTTGGGCTAAAAGGGCCGGGGGTTCGATTTTGGTCATTTTTTACCTGTTTTCGGCTAAAAGGGCCGGGGGTGCGATTTTGGTCATTTTTTACCTGTTTTTGGCTAAAAAGGCCGGGGGTGCGATTTTTGTCATTTTTGACCCGTTTTGTGCTAAAAGGGCCGGGACTGCAATTTTGGTCATTTTTGATCAATTTTCGGCTAAAAGGGCCGGGGGGTGCGATTTTGGTCATTTTTGACCCGTTTTCGGCCAAAAGGCCCGGGGGTGCGATTTTTGTCATTTTTGACACGTTTTCGGCTAAAAGTGCTGGGGGTGCAATTTTGGTCATTTTTGACCGATTTTCGGCTAAAAGGTCCGGAGGTGCTATTTTCGTCATTTTTGACCCGTTTTGTGCTAAAAGGGCCGGGGATGCGATTTTGGTTATTTTTGACCCGTTTTTGGCTAAAAGGGCCGGGGGTGCGAGTTTCGTCATTTTTGACCCGTTTTTGGCAAAAGGGGCCGGGGGTGCGATTTTGGTCATTTTTGACCCGTTTATGGCTAAAAGGGCCGGGGGTGCGATTTGGGTCATTTTTTACACGTTTTCGGCTAAAAGGGCCGGGGGTGCGATTTTGGTCATTTTTGACCCGTTTTTGGCTAAAAGGGCCGGGGGTGCGAGTTTTGTCATTTTTAACCCGTTTTTGGCTAAAGGGGCCGGGGGTGCGATTTTGGGCATTTCTGACCCGTTTTTGGCTAAAAGGGCCGGGGGTGCGATTTGGGTCATTTTTTACCCGTTTTCGGCTAAAAGGGCCGGGGGTGCGATTTTGGTCATTTTTGACCCGATTTGGGCTAAAAGTGCCGAGGGTGCGATTTTGGTCATTTTTGACCCGTTTTTGACTAAAAGGGCCGGGGGTGCGATTTTGGTCATTTTTAATCCGTTTTGGGCTAAAAGGGCCAGGGGTGCGATTTTGGTCATTTATGACCCATTTTGGGCTAAAAGGGCCGGGGGTGCGATTTTGGTCATTTTTGACATATTTTTGGCTAAAAGGGCCGGGGGTGCGATTTTGGTCATTTTTGACCAATTTTCGGCTAAAAGGGCCGGGGGTGCGATTTTGGTCATTTTTGACCCGTTTTGTGCTAAAAGGGCTGGGGGTGCGATTTTGGTCATTTTTGACCCATTTTGGGCTAAAAGGGCCGGGGGTTCGATTTTGGTCATTTTTGACCCATTTTGGGCTAAAAGGGCCGGGACTGCAACTTTGGTCATTTTTGACTGATTTTCGGCTAAAAGGGCCGGGGGTGCGATTTTGGTCATTTTTGACCCGATTTGGGCTAAAAGGGCTGAGGGTGCGATTTTGGTTATTTTTGACCCGTTTTTGGCTAAAAGGGCCGGGGGGGTGATTTTGGTCATTTTTGACCCGTTTTGGGCTAAAAGGGCCAGGGGTGTGATTTTGGTCATTTATGACCCATTTTGGGCTAAAAGGGCCGGGGGTGCGATTTTTGTCATTTTTGACCTATTTTTGGCTAAAAAGGCCGGGGGTGCGATTTTGGTCATTTTTGACCCGTTTTGTGCTAAAAGGGCTAGGGGTGCGATTTTGGTCATTTTTGACCCGTTTTGGGCTAAAAGGGCCGGGGGTTCGATTTTGGTCATTTTTGACCTGTTTTCGGCTAAAAGGGCCGGGGGTGCGATTTTGGTCATTTTTTACCTGTTTTTGGCTAAAAAGGCCGGGGGTGCGATTTTTGTCATTTTTGACCCGTTTTGTGCTAAAAGGGCCGGGACTGCAATTTTGGTCATTTTTGATCGATTTTCGGCTAAAAGGGCCGGGGGTGCGATTTTGGTCATTTTTGACCCGTTTTCGGCTAAAACGCCCGGGGGTGCGATTTTTGTCATTTTTGACACGTTTTCGTCTAAAAGTGCTGGGGGTGCAATTTTGGTCATTTTTGACCGATTTTCGGCTAAAAGGTCCGGAGGTGCTATTTTGGTCATTTTTGACCCGTTTTGTGCTAAAAGGGCCGGGGATGCGATTTTGGTTATTTTTGACCCGTTTTTGGCTAAAAGGGCCGGGGGTGCGAGTTTCGTCATTTTTGACCCGTTTTTGGCTAAAGGGGCCGGGGGTGCGATTTTGGTCATTTTTGACCCGTTTTTGGCTAAAAGGGCCGGGGGTGCGATTTGGGTCATTTTTGACCCGTTTTCGGCTAAAAGGGCCGGGGGCGCGATTTTGGTCATTTTTTACACGTTTTGTGCTAAAAGGGCCGGGGGTGCGATTTTGGTCATTTTTGACCCGTTTTTGGCTAAAACGGCCGGGGGTGCGAGTTTTGTCATTTTTAACCCGTTTTTGGCTAAAGGGGCCGGGGGTGCGATTTTGGTCATTTCTGACCCGTTTTTGGCTAAAAGGGCCGGGGGTGCGATTTGGGTCATTTTTTACCCGTTTTCGGCTAAAAGGGCCGGGGGTGCGATTTTGGTCATTTTTGACCCGATTTGGGCTATAAGTGCCGAGGGTGCGATTTTGGTCATTTTTGACCCGTTTTTGACTAAAAGGGCCGGGGGTGCGATTTTGGTCATTTTTAATCCGTTTTGGGCTAAAAGGGCCAGGGGTGCGATTTTGGTCATTTATGACCCATTTTGGGCTAAAAGGTCCGGGGGTGCGATTTTGGTCATTTTTGACATATTTTTGGCTAAAAGGGCCGGGGGTGCGATTTTGGTCATTTTTGACCAATTTTCGGCTAAAAGGGCCGGGGGTGCGATTTTGGTCATTTTTGACCCGTTTTGTGCTAAAAGGGCTGGGGGTGCGATTTTGGTCATTTTTGACCCATTTTGGGCTAAAAGGGTCGGGGGTTCGATTTTGGTCATTTTTGACCCATTTTGGGCTAAAAGGGCCGGGGGTGCGATTTTGGTCATTTTTGACCCGTTTTGGGCTAAAAGGGCCGGGGGTGCAATTTTGGTCATTTTTGACCTGTTTTCGGCTAAAAGGGCCGGGGGTGCGAATTTGGTCATTTTTGACCCGTTTTCAGCTAAAAGGGCCGGGGATGCGATTTTGGTCATTTTTGACCCATTTTGGGCTAAAAAGGCCGTGGGTGCGATTTTGGTCATTTTTGACTAATTTTTGGCTAAAAGGGCCGTGGGTGTGATTTTGGTCATTTTTTAACGATTTTCGGCTAAAAGGGCTGGGGGTGCGATTTTGGTCATTTTTGACATGTGTTGTGCTACAAGGGACGGGGGTGCGATTTTTGTCATTTTTGACCCCTTTTCAGCTAAAAGGGCCGGGGGTGCGATTTTTGTCATTTTTGACCGATTTTTGGCTAAAAGGGCCGGGGGTTCGATTTTGGTAATTTTTGACCCGTTTTCGGCTAAAAGGGCCGGGGGTGCGATTTTTGTCATTTTTTACACGTTTTGTGCTAAAAGGGCCGGGGGTGCGATTTTGGTCATTTTTGACCCGTTTTCGGCTAAAAGGGCCGGGGGTGCGATTTTGGTCATTTTTGACCCGTTTTTGGCTAAAAGGGCCGGGGGTGCGATTTGGGTCATTTTTGACCCATTTTCGGCTAAAAGGGCCGGGGGTGCGATTTTGGTCATTTTTGACCCGTTTTTGGCTAAAAGGGCCGGGGGTGCGATTTGGGTCATTTTTGACCCGTTTTCGGCTAAAAGGGCCAGGGGTGCGATTTTGGTCATTTTTGACCCGATTTGGGCTAAAAGTGCCGAGGGTGCGATTTTGGTCATTTTTCACCCGTTTTTGGCTAAAAGGGCCCTGGGTGCGATTTGGGTCATTTTTGACCCGTTTTCGGCTAAAAGGGCCGGGGGTGCGATTTTGGTCATTTTTTACACGTTTTGTGCTAAAAGGGCCGGGGGTGCGATTTTGGTCATTTTTGACCCGTTTTTGGCTAAAAGGGCCGGGGGTGCGTGTTTTGTCATTTTTAACCCGTTTTTGGCTAAAGGGGCCGGGGGTGCGATTTTGGTCATTTCTGACCCGTTTTTGGCTAAAGGAGCCGGGGGTGCGATTTGGGTCATTTTTGACCCGTTTTGTGCTAAAAGGGCTGGGGGTGCGATTTTGGTCATTTTTGACCCATTTTGGGCTAAAAGGGTCGGGGGTTCGATTTTGGTCATTTTTGACCCATTTTGGGCTAAAAGGGCCGGGGGTGCGATTTTGGTCATTTTTGACCCGTTTTGGGCTAAAAGGGCCGGGGGTGCAATTTTGGTCATTTTTGACCTGTTTTCGGCTAAAAGGGCCGGGGGTGCGAATTTGGTCATTTTTGACCCGTTTTCAGCTAAAAGGGCCGGGGATGCGATTTTGGTCATTTTTGACCCATTTTGGGCTAAAAAGGCCGTGGGTGCGATTTTGGTCATTTTTGACTAATTTTTGGCTAAAAGGGCCGTGGGTGTGATTTTGGTCATTTTTTAACGATTTTCGGCTAAAAGGGCTGGGGGTGCGATTTTGGTCATTTTTGACATGTGTTGTGCTACAAGGGACGGGGGTGCGATTTTTGTCATTTTTGACCCCTTTTCAGCTAAAAGGGCCGGGGGTGCGATTTTTGTCATTTTTGACCGATTTTTGGCTAAAAGGGCCGGGGGTTCGATTTTGGTAATTTTTGACCCGTTTTCGGCTAAAAGGGCCGGGGGTGCGATTTTTGTCATTTTTTACACGTTTTGTGCTAAAAGGGCCGGGGGTGCGATTTTGGTCATTTTTGACCCGTTTTCGGCTAAAAGGGCCGGGGGTGCGATTTTGGTCATTTTTGACCCGTTTTTGGCTAAAAGGGCCGGGGGTGCGATTTGGGTCATTTTTGACCCATTTTCGGCTAAAAGGGCCGGGGGTGCGATTTTGGTCATTTTTGACCCGTTTTTGGCTAAAAGGGCCGGGGGTGCGATTTGGGTCATTTTTGACCCGTTTTCGGCTAAAAGGGCCAGGGGTGCGATTTTGGTCATTTTTGACCCGATTTGGGCTAAAAGTGCCGAGGGTGCGATTTTGGTCATTTTTCACCCGTTTTTGGCTAAAAGGGCCCTGGGTGCGATTTGGGTCATTTTTGACCCGTTTTCGGCTAAAAGGGCCGGGGGTGCGATTTTGGTCATTTTTTACACGTTTTGTGCTAAAAGGGCCGGGGGTGCGATTTTGGTCATTTTTGACCCGTTTTTGGCTAAAAGGGCCGGGGGTGCGTGTTTTGTCATTTTTAACCCGTTTTTGGCTAAAGGGGCCGGGGGTGCGATTTTGGTCATTTCTGACCCGTTTTTGGCTAAAGGAGCCGGGGGTGCGATTTGGGTCATTTTTGACCCGTTTTCGGCTAAAAGGGCCGGGGGTGCGGTTTTGGTCATTTTTGACCCGATTTGGGCTAAAAGTGCAGAGGGTGCGATTTTGGTCATTTTTGACCCGTTTTTGGCTAAAAGGGCCGGGGGTGCGATTTTGGTCATTTTTAATCCGTTTTGGGCTAAAAGGGTTGGGGGTGCGATTTTGGTCATTTTTGACCCGTTTTGGGCTAAAAGGACCGGGGGTTCGATTTTGGTCATTTTTGACCCGTTTTGTGCTATAAGGGCCGGGGGTGCGATTTTGGTCATTTTTGACCCGTTTTGGGCTAAAAGGGCCGGGGGTGCAATTTTGGTCATTTTTGACCTGTTTTCGGCTAAAAGGGTCGGGGGTTCGATTTTGTTCATTTTTGACCCGTTTTGTGCTATAAGGGCCGGGGGTGCGATTTTGGTCATTTTTGACCCGTTTTGGGCTAAAAGGGCCGGGGGTGCAATTTTGGTCATTTTTGACCTGTTTTCGGCTAAAAGGGCCGGGGGTGCGATTTTGGTAATTTTTGACATGTGTTGTGCTACAAGGGACGGGGGTGCGATTTTTGTCATTTTTGACCCCTTTTCAGCTAAAAGGGCCGGGGGTGCGATTTTTGTCATTTTTGACCGATTTTCGGCTAAAAGGGCCGGGGGTTCGATTTTGGTAATTTTTGACCCGTTTTCGGCTAAAAGCGCCGGGGGTGCGATTTTTGTCATTTTTGACCCGTTTTCGGCTAAAAGGGCCGGGGGTGCGATTTCTGGCTAAAAGGGCCGGGGGTGCGATTTTGGTCATTTTTGACCCGTTTTGTGCTAAAAGGGCCGGGGTGCGATTTTGGTCTTTTTTGACCCGTTTTGTGCTAAAAGGGCAGGGGGTGCGATTTTGGTCATTTTTGACCCGTTTTGGGCTAAAAGGGCCAGGGGTGCGATTTTGGTCATTTTGGACCCATTTTGGGCTAAAAGGGCCAGGGGTGCAATTTTGGTCATTTTTGACTGATTTCCAGCTAAAAGGGCGAGGGTGCGATTTTGGTCATTTTGGACCCATTTTTGGCTAAAAGCTCAGAGGGTGCGATTTTGGTCATTCTTGACTCATTTTGTGCTAAAAGGTCCGGGGGTGAAATTTTCATCATTTTTGACCCATTTCGGGCTACATGGGCCGGGGGTGCGATTTTGGTCATTTTGGACCCATTTTGGGCTAAAAGGGCCTGGGGTGCGATTTTGATCATTTTTGACTGATTTCCAACTAAAAGGGCGGGGGTGCGATTTTGGGCATTTTGGACCCATTTTGGGCTTAAAGGGCCGGGGGTGCGATTTTGGTCATTTTTGAACCATTTTGGGCTAAAAGGGCTGGGTGTGCGATCTTGGTAATTCTTGACTGATTTTCAGCTATAAGGGCCGGGGGTGCGATTTCGGTCATTTTTGACCCATTTTGGGCTAAAAGGGCTGGCGGTGCGATTTTTGTCATTTTTGACCCGTTTTGTGCTAAAAGGGCCGGGGTGCGATTTTGGTCATTTTTGGCCCGTTTTCGGCTAAAAGGGCTGGGGGTGCGATTTTGGTCATTTTTTACACGTTTTGTGCTAAAAGGACCGGGGGTGCGATTTTGGTCATTTTTGACCCGTTTTGGGCTTAAAGGGCCGGGGGTGCAATTTTGGTCATTTTTGACATGTTTTCGGCTAAAAGGGCCGGGGATGCGAATTTGGTCATTTTTGACCCGTTTTCAGCTAAAAGGGCCGGGGATGCGATTTTGGTCATTTTTGACCCATTTTGGGCTAAAAGGGCCGGGGGTGCGATTTTGGTCATTTTTGACTAATTTTTGGCTAAAAGGGCCGTGGGTGTGATTTTGGTCATTTTTTACCAATTTTCGGCTAAAAGGGCTGGGGGTGCGATTTTGGTCATTTTTGACACGTGTTGTGCTACAAGGGCCGGGGGTGCGATTTTGGTCTTTTTTGACCCGTTTTGTGCTAAAAGGGCAGGGGGTGCGATTTTGGTCATTTTTGACCCCTTTTCAGCTAAAAGGGCCGGGGGTGCGATTTTTGTCATTTTTGACCGATTTTCGGCTAAAAGGGCCGGGGGTACGATTTTGGTCATTTTTGACCCGTTTTGTGCTAAAAGGGCCGGGGTGCGATTTTGGTCTTTTTTGACCCGTTTTGTGCTAAAAGGGCAGGGGGTGCGATTTTGGTCATTTTTGACCCGTTTTGGGCTAAAAGGGCCAGGGGTGCGATTTTGGTCATTTTGGACCCATTTTGGGCTAAAAGGGCCAGGGGTGCAATTTTGGTCATTTTTGACTGATTTCCAGCTAAAAGGGCGAGGGTGCGATTTTGGTCATTTTGGACCCATTTTGGCTAAAAGCTCAGAGGGTGCGATTTTGGTCATTCTTGACTCATTTTGTGCTAAAAGGTCCGGGGGTGCAATTTTCATCATTTTTGACCCATTTCGGGCTACATGGGCCGGGGGTGCGATTTTGGTCATTTTGGACCCATTTTGGGCTAAAAGGGCCGGGGGTGCGATTTTGATCATTTTTGACTGATTTCCAACTAAAAGGGCGGGGGTGCGATTTTGGTCATTTTGGACCCATTTTGGGCTTAAAGGGCCGGGGGTGCGATTTTGGTCATTTTTGAACCATTTTGGGCTAAAAGGGCTGGGTGTGCGATTTTGGTAATTCTTGACTGATTTTCAGCTATAAAGGCCGAGGGTGCGATTTCGGTCATTTTTTACCCATTTTGGGCGAAAAGGGCTGGCGGTGCGATTTTTGTCATTTTTGACCCGTTTTGTGCTAAAAGGGCCGGGGTGCGATTTTGGTCATTTTTGGCCAGTTTTCGGCTAAAAGGGCTGGGGGTGCGATTTTGGTCATTTTTTACACGTTTTGTGCTAAAAGGGCCGGGGGTGCGATTTTGGTCATTTTTGACCCGTTTTTGGCTAAAAGGGCCGGGGGTGCGAGTTTTGTCATTTTTGACCCGTTTTTGGCTAAAGTGGCCGGGGGTGCGATTTTGGTCATTTTTGACACGTGTTGTGCTACAAGGGCCGGGGGTGCGATTTTGGTCTTTTTTGACCCGTTTTGTGCTAAAAGGGCAGGGGGTGCGATTTTGGTCATTTTTGACCCCTTTTCAGCTAAAAGGGCCGGGGGTGCGATTTTTGTCATTTTTGACCGATTTTCGGCTAAAAGGGCCGGGGGTACGATTTTGGTCATTTTTGACCCGTTTTGTGCTAAAAGGGCCGGGGTGCGATTTTGGTCTTTTTTGACCCGTTTTGTGCTAAAAGGGCAGGGGGTGCGATTTTGGTCATTTTTGACCCGTTTTGGGCTAAAAGGGCCAGGGGTGCGATTTTGGTCATTTTGGACCCATTTTGGGCTAAAAGGGCCAGGGGTGCAATTTTGGTCATTTTTGACTGATTTCCAGCTAAAAGGGCGAGGGTGCGATTTTGGTCATTTTGGACCCATTTTGGCTAAAAGCTCAGAGGGTGCGATTTTGGTCATTCTTGACTCATTTTGTGCTAAAAGGTCCGGGGGTGCAATTTTCATCATTTTTGACCCATTTCGGGCTACATGGGCCGGGGGTGCGATTTTGGTCATTTTGGACCCATTTTGGGCTAAAAGGGCCGGGGGTGCGATTTTGATCATTTTTGACTGATTTCCAACTAAAAGGGCGGGGGTGCGATTTTGGTCATTTTGGACCCATTTTGGGCTTAAAGGGCCGGGGGTGCGATTTTGGTCATTTTTGAACCATTTTGGGCTAAAAGGGCTGGGTGTGCGATTTTGGTAATTCTTGACTGATTTTCAGCTATAAAGGCCGAGGGTGCGATTTCGGTCATTTTTTACCCATTTTGGGCGAAAAGGGCTGGCGGTGCGATTTTTGTCATTTTTGACCCGTTTTGTGCTAAAAGGGCCGGGGTGCGATTTTGGTCATTTTTGGCCAGTTTTCGGCTAAAAGGGCTGGGGGTGCGATTTTGGTCATTTTTTACACGTTTTGTGCTAAAGGGGCTGGGGGTGCGATTTTGGTCATTTTTGACCCGTTTTTGGCTAAAAGGGCCGGGGGTGCGAGTTTTGTCATTTTTGACCCGTTTTTGGCTAAAGTGGCCGGGGGTGCAATTTTGGTCATTTTTGACCCGTTTTGGGCTAAAAGGGCCAGGGGTGCGATTTTGGTCATTTATGACCCATTTTGGGCTAAAAGGGCCGGGGGTGCGATTTTGGTCATTTTTGACCCGTTTTTGGCTAAAAGGGCCGGGGGTGCGATTTGGGTCATTTTTGACCCGTTTTCGGCTAAAAGGGCCGGGGGTGCGATTTTGGTCATTTTTGACCTGATTTGGGCTAAAAGGGCCGTGGATGCGATTTTGGTTATTTTTGACCCGTTTATGGCTAAAAGGGCCGGGGGTGTGATTTTGGTCATTTTTGACCCGTTTTGGGCTAAAAGGGCCAGGGGTGCGATTTTGGTCATTTATGACCCATTTTGGGCTAAAAGGGCCGGGGGTGCGATTTTGATCATTTTTGACCTATTTTTGGCTAAAAGGGCCGGGGGTGCGATTTTGGTCATTTTTTACCGATTTTCGGCTAAAAGGCCTGGGGGTGCGATTTTGGTCATTTTTGACACGTGTTGTGCTACAAGGGCCGGGGGTGCGATTTTTGTAATTTTTGTCCCCTTTTCAGCTAAAAGGGCCGGGGGTGCGATTTTTGTCATTTTTGACCGATTTTCGGCTAAAAGGGCCGGGGGTGCGATTTTGGTCATTTTTGACCCGTTTTGTGCTAAAAGGGCCGGGGTGCGATTTTGGTCTTTTTTGACCCGTTTTGTGCTAAAAGGGCAGGGGTGCGATTTTGGTCATTTTTGACCCGTTTTGGGCTAAAAGGGCCAGGGGTGCAATTTTGGTCATTTTTGACTGATTTCCAACTAAAAGGGCGAGGGTGCGATTTTGGTCATTTTGGACCCATTTTTGGCTAAAAGCTTAGAGGGTGCGATTTTGGTCATTCTTGACTCATTTTGTGCTAAAAGGTCCGGGGGTGCAATTTTCATCATTTTTGACCCATTTCGGGCTACATGGGCCGGGGGTGCGATTTTGGTCATTTTGGACCCATTTTGGGCTAAAAGGGCCGGGGGTGCGATTTTGATCATTTTTGACTGATTTCCAACTAAAAGGGCGGGGGTGCGATTTTGGTCATTTTGGACCCATTTTGGGCTTAAAGGGCCGGGGGTGCGATTTTGGTCATTTTTGAACCATTTTGGGCTAAAAGGGCTGGGTGTGCGATTTTGGTAATTCTTGACTGATTTTCAGCTATAAAGGCCGGGGGTGCGATTTCGGTCATTTTTTACCCATTTTGGGCTAAAAGGGCTGGCGGTGCGATTTTTGTCATTTTTGACCCGTTTTGTGCTAAAAGGGCCGGGGTGCGATTTTGGTCATTTTTGGCCAGTTTTCGGCTAAAAGGGCTGGGGGTGCGATTTTGGTAATTTTTTACACGTTTTGTGCTAAAAGGGCCGGGGGTGCGATTTTGGTCATTTTTGACCCGTTTTTGGCTAAAAGGGCCGGGGGTGCGAGTTTTGTCATTTTTGACCCGTTTTTGGCTAAAGTGGCCGGGGGTGCAATTTTGGTCATTTTTGACCCGTTTTGGGCTAAAAGGGCCAGGGTTGCAATTTTGGTCATTTTTGACTGATTTCCAGCTAAAAGGGCGAGGGTGCGATTTTGGTCATTTTGGACCCATTTTTGGCTAAAAGCTCAGAGGGTGCGATTTTGGTCATTCTTGACTCATTTTGTGCTAAAAGGTCCGGGGGTGCAATTTTCATCATTTTTGACCCATTTTGGGCTACATGGGCCGGGGGTGCGATTTTGGTCATTTTGGACCCATTTTGGGCTAAAAGGGCCGGGGGTGCGATTTTGATCATTTTTGACTGATTTCCAACTAAAAGGGCGGGGGTGCGATTTTGGTCATTTTGGACCCATTTTGGGCTTAAAGGGCCGGGGGTGCGATTTTGGTCATTTTTGAACCATTTTGGGCTAAAAGGGCTGGGTGTGCGATTTTGGTAATTCTTGACTGATTTTCAGCTATAAAGGCCGGGGGTGCGATTTCGGTCATTTTTTACCCATTTTGGGCTAAAAGGGCTGGCGGTGCGATTTTTGTCATTTTTGACCCGTTTTGTGCTAAAAGGGCCGGGGTGCGATTTTGGTCATTTTTGGCCAGTTTTCGGCTAAAAGGGCTGGGGGTGCGATTTTGGTCATTTTTTACACGTTTTGTGCTAAAAGGGCCGGGGGTGCGATTTTGGTCATTTTTGACACGTTTTTGGCTAAAAGGGCCGGGGGTGCGAGTTTTGTCATTTTTGACCCGTTTTTGGCTAAAGTGGCCGGGGGTGCGATTTTGGTCATTTATGACCCATTTTGGGCTAAAAGGGCCGGGGGTGCGATTTTGGTCATTTTTGACCCGTTTTTGGCTAAAAGGGCCGGGGGTGCGATTTGGGTCATTTTTGACCCGTTTTCGGCTAAAAGGGCCGGGGGTGCGATTTTGGTCATTTTTGACCTGATTTGGTCTAAAAGGGCCGTGGATGCGATTTTGGTTATTTTTGACCCGTTTATGGCTAAAAGGGCCGGGTGTGATTTTGGTCATTTTTGACCCGTTTTGTGCTAAAAGGGCTGGGGGTGCGATTTTGGTCATTTTTGACCCGTTTTTGGCTAAAAGGGCCGGGGGTGCGATTTTGGTCATTTTTGACCCGTTTTGTGCTAAAAGGGCTGGGGGTGCGATTTTGGTCATTTTTGACCCGTTTTGGGCTAAAAGGGCCGGGGGTTCGATTTTGGTAATTTTTGATCTGTTTTCGGCTAAAAGGGCCAGGGGTGCGATTTTGGTCATTTTTTACCTGTTTTGTGCTAAAAGGGCCGGGACTGCAATTTTGGTCATTTTTGATCGATTTTCGGCTAAAAGGGCTGGGGGTGCGATTTTGGTCATTTTTGACCCGTTTTCGGCTAAAAGGCCCGGGGGTGCGATTTTTGTCATTTTTGACACGTTTTCGGCTAAAAGTGCTGGGGGTGCAATTTTGGGCATTTTTGACCGATTTTCGGCTAAAAGGTCCGGAGGTGCTATTTTGGTCATTTTTGACCCGTTTTGTGCTAAAAGGGCCGGGGATGCGATTTTGGTTATTTTTGTCCCGTTTTTGGCTAAAAGGGCCGGGGGTGCGAGTTTCGTCATTTTTGACCCGTTTTTGGCTAAAGGGGCCGGGGGTGCGATTTTGGTCATTTTTGACCCATTTTTGGCTAAAAGGGCCGTGGGTGCGATTTGGGTCATTTTTTACACGTTTTGTGCTAAAAGGGCCGGGGGTGCGATTTTGGTAATTTTTGACCCGTTTTTGGCTAAAAGGGCCGGGGGTGCGTGTTTTGTCATTTTTAACTCGTTTTTGGCTAAAGGGGCCGGGGGTGCGATTTTGGTCATTTCTGACCCGTTTTTGGCTAAAAGGGCCGGGGGTGCGATTTGGGTCATTTTTGACCCGTTTTCGGCTAAAAGGGCCGGGGGTGCGATTTTGGTCATTTTTGACCCGATTTGGGCTAAAAGTGTCGGGGGTGCGATTTTGGTCATTTTTAATCCGTTTTGGGCTAAAAGGGCTGGGGGTGCGATTTTGTTCATTTTTGACCCGTTTTGGGCTAAAAGGACCGGGGGTTCGATTTTGGTCATTTTTGACCTGTTTTCGGCTAAAAGGGCCGGGGGTGCGATTTTGGTCATTTTTGACCCTTTTTCGGCTAAAAGGGTCGGGGGTTCGATTTTGTTCATTTTTGACCCGTTTTGTGCTATAAGGGCCGGGGGTGCGATTTTGGTCATTTTTGACCCGTTTTGGGCTCAAAGGGCCGGGGGTGCAATTTTGGTCATTTTTGACCTGTTTTCGGCTAAAAGGGCCGGGGGTGCGAATTTGGTCATTTTTGACCCGTTTTCAGCTAAAAGGGCCGGGGATGCGATTTTGGTCATTTTTGACCCGTTTTGGGCTAAAAAGGCCGGGGGTGCGATTTTGGTCATTTTTGACTAATTTTTGGCTAAAAGGGCTGTGGGTGTGATTTTGGTTATTTTTTACCGATTTTCGGCTAAAAGGGCTGGGGGAGCGATTTTGGTCATTTGTGACATGTGTTGTGCTACAAGGGACGGGGGTGCGATTTTTGTCATTTTTGACACCTTTTCAGCTAAAAGGGCCGGGGGTGCGATTTTTGTCATTTTTGACCGATTTTCGGCTAAAAGGGCCGGGGGTTCGATTTTGGTAATTTTTGACCCGTTTTCGGCTAAAAGGGCCGGGGGTGCGATTTTTGTCATTTTTGACCCGTTTTCGGCTAAAAGGGCCGGGGGTGCAATTTCTGGCTAAAAGGGCCGGGGGTGCGATTTTGGTCTTTTTTGACCCGTTTTGTGCTAAAAGGGCAGGGGGTGCGATTTTGGTCATTTTTGACCCGTTTTGGGCTAAAAGGGCCAGGGGTGCGATTTTGGTCATTTTGGACCCATTTTGGGCTAAAAGGGCCAGGGGTGCAATTTTGGTCATTTTTGACTGATTTCCAGCTAAAAGGGCGAGGGTGCGATTTTGGTCATTTTGGACCCATTTTGGGCTTAAAGGGCCGGGGGTTCGATTTTGGTCATTTTTGAACCATTTTGGGCTAAAAGGGCTGGGTGTGCGATCTTGGTAATTCTTGACTGATTTTCAGCAATAAGGGCCGGGGGTGCGATTTCGGTCATTTTTGACCCATTTTGGGCTAAAAGGGCTGGCGGTGCGATTTTTGTCATTTTTGACCCGTTTTGTGCTAAAAGGGCCGGGGTGCGATTTTGGTCATTTTTGGCCCGTTTTCGGCTAAAAGGGCTGGCGGTGCGATTTTGGTCATTTTTTACACGTTTTGTGCTAAAAGGGCCGGGGGTGCGATTTTGGTCATTTTTGACCCGTTTTTGGCTAAAGGGGCCGGGGGTGCAATTTTGGTCATTTTTGACCCGTTTTGGGCTAAAAGGGCCAGGGGTGCGATTTTGGTCATTTATGACCCATTTTGGGCTAAAAGGGCCGGGGGTGCGATTTTGGTCATTTTTGACCCGTTTTTGGCTAAAAGGGCCGGGGGTGCGATTTGGGTCATTTTTGACCCGTTTTCGGCTAAAAGGGCCGGGGGTGCGATTTTGGTCATTTTTGACCCGATTTGGGCTAAAAGGGCCGAGGGTGCGATTTTGGTTATTTTTGACCCGTTTTTGGCTAAAAGGGCCGGGGGTGTGATTTTGGTCATTTTTGACCCGTTTTGGGCTAAAAGGGCCAGGGGTGCGATTTTGGTCATTTATGACCCATTTTGGGCTAAAAGGGCCGGGGGTGCGATTTTGGTCATTTTTGACCTATTTTTGGCTAAAGGGGCCGGGGGTGCGATTTTGGTCATTTTTGACCCGTTTTGTGCTAAAAGGGCTGGGGGTGCGATTTTGGTCATTTTTGACCCGTTTTGGGCTAAAAGGGCCGGGGGTTCGATTTTGGTCATTTTTGACCTGTTTTCGGCTAAAAGGGCCGGGGGTGCGATTTTGGTCATTTTTTACCTGTTTTTGGCTAAAAAGGCCGGGGGTGCGATTTTTGTCATTTTTGACCCGTTTTGTGCTAAAAGGGCCGGGACTGCAATTTTGGTCATTTTTGATCGATTTTAGGCTAAAAGGGCCGGGGGTGCGATTTTGGTCATTTTTGACCCGTTTTCGGCTAAAAGGCCCGGGGGTGCGATTTTTGTCATTTTTGACACGTTTTCGGCTAAAAGTGCTGGGGGTGCAATTTTGGTCATTTTTGACCGATTTTCGGCTAAAAGGTCCGGAGGTGCTATTTTGGTCATTTTTGACCCGTTTTGTGCTAAAAGGGCCGGGGATGCGATTTTGGTTATTTTTGACCCGTTTTTGGCTAAAAGGGCCGGGGGTGCGAGTTTCGTCATTTTTGACCCGTTTTTGGCTAAATGGGCCGGGGGTGCGATTTTGGTCATTTTTGACCCGTTTTTGGCTAAAAGGGCCGGGGGTGCGATTTGGGTCATTTTTGACCCGTTTTCGGCTAAAAGGGCCGGGGGTGCGATTTTGGTCATTTTTTTACACGTTTTGTGCTAAAAGGGCCGGGGGTGCGATTTTGGTCATTTTTGACCCGTTTTTGGCTAAAAGGGCCAGGGGTGCGAGTTTTGTCATTTTTAACCCGTTTTTGGCTAAAGGGGCCGGGGGTGCGATTTTGGTCATTTCTGACCCGTTTTTGGCTAAAAGGGCAGGGGGTGCGATTTTGGTCATTTCTGACCCGTTTTTGGCTAAAAGGGCAGGGGGTGCGATTTTGGTCATTTTGGACCCATTTTGGGCTTAAAGGGCCGGGGGTGCGATTTTGGTTATTTTTGAACCATTTTGGGCTAAAAGGGCTGGGTGTGCGATCTTGGAAATTCTTGACTGATTTTCAGCTATAAGGGCCGGGGGTGCGATTTTGGTCATTCTTGACTCATTTTGTGCTAAAAGGTCCGGGGGTGCAATTTTGGTCATTTTTGACCCGTTTTGTGCTAAAAGGGCGGGGACTGCAATTTTGGTCATTTTTGACCGATTTTCGGCTAAAAGGGCCGGGGGTGCGATTTTGGTCATTTCTGACCCGTTTTGGGCTAAAAGGGCCGGGGGTGCGATTTTGGTCATTTTTGACCCGTTTTTGGCTACAAGGGCCGGGGGTGCGATTTTTGTCATTTTTGACCCGTTTTGTGCTAAAAGGGCGGGGACTGCAATTTTGGTCATTTTTGACCGATTTTCGGCTAAAAGGGCCGGGGGTGCGATTTTGGTCATTTTTGATCCGATTTGGGCTAAAAGGGCCGAGGGTGCGATTTTGGTTATTTTTGACCGGTTTTGGGCTAAAAGGGCCAGGGGTGCGATTTTGGTCATTTATGACCCATTTTGGGCTAAAAGGGCCGGGGGTGCGATTTTTGTCATTTTTGACCTATTTTTGGCTAAAAGGGCCGGGGGTGCGATTTTGGTCATTTTTGAACCGTTTTGTGCTAAAAGGGCTAGGGGTGCGATTTTGGTCATTTTTGACCCGTTTTGGGCTAAAAGGGCCGGGGGTTCGATTTTGGTCATTTTTGACCTGTTTTCGGCTAAAAGGGCCGGGGGTGCGATTTTGGTCATTTTTTACCTGTTTTTGGCTAAAAAGGCCGGGGGTGCGATTTTTGTCATTTTTGACCCGTTTTGTGCTAAAAGGGCCGGGACTGCAATTTTGGTCATTTTTGATCGATTTTCGGCTAAAAGGGCCGGGGGTGCGATTTTGGTCATTTTTGACCCGTTTTCGGCTAAAAGGCCCGGGGGTGCGATTTTTGTCATTTTTGACACGTTTTCGGCTAAAAGTGCTGGGGGTGCAATTTTGGTCATTTTTTAACGATTTTCGGCTAAAAGGTCCGGA